>NC_133330.1:31946271-31988071 GCF_042186555.1 Aquarana catesbeiana
AAAGATGTCCAAGGACAGACGCCTTCAACCGTTGGACAAAAATGTCAGAGGAGAGACATCTTCCACTATTCAAAGATGTTGGACATCATCCAACATGAGTACAAATATGTCAGAGGGTGGACATCACCCAGCATGAGTACAAATATGTCAGAGGGTGGACATCACCCAGCATGAGTACAAATATGTCAGAGGGTGGACATCACCCAGCATGAGTACAAATATGTCAGAGGGTGGACATCACCCAGCATGAGTACAAATATGTCAGAGGGTGGACATCACCCAGCATGAGTACAAATATGTCAGAGGGTGGACATCACCCAGCATGAGTACAAATATGTCAGAGGGTGGACATCACCCAGCATGAGTACAAATATGTCAGAGGGTGGACATCACCCAGCATGAGTACAAATATGTCAGAGGGTGGACATCAACCAGCATGCAGACAAAGTTGTCAAGCATTTGGACGTCTTCCATCTTTCAGACAAAGATGTCAGAGGGTGAAGGTGGACACCTTCCACCATTCGGACAAAGATGTCAAAGGATGGACACCTTTTCCCTTTGACATTATCCACCTTCATCATTTACACAGGATGGAGCTTCTGTGTAAATGAAGCCTGCAAACAGGCTTCATTCATCAATACAACGTTTCAATATAAGGGTTGAAATGTATTTAATTTAGTGCTTATTTTGGGATCAAAGACCTATAACTCCTACCTCCCAGAGTGGATTGAAACCTAGTGCCCAGAGCACTAACCAAAGTCCGCAATGATTTATAGGACGTGGATGCGAATCTGGCTGCTTAACCAGCTACCCAGAAGGTCAGATGGAATTATTCACAAATCCAGCCCTCTTAACTTCTTAGTCAGGATGGCCTTTTGCATCTTCCATTGCCATCAATGTAAAATGACAGATGCAACAATTAATCACATTTCATAAGCAGCATCCATTAAACTGATTTCCTGGTAGTCCCATCAGCCAATTAAACACCCACAAACTCTTTGGCGCTTAGCCCCGGGACAAATCTAATATTATTCCTTCAAAAAAAAAAAAAAAAAATTGCAGTTGGTTGTGTTTGATTTTAATTACTAAATGTAATTTTGTTTGCAAGATAGCGAGCAGGAACTGTGATTATAAAACAATCAGCTCTGTAGAAATAAAGTAATGTAAGCCGTCGGGAACAAAGGGTTGCATGAGTCGTGGCGGCACTGAGCCCTCGCAGTCATGCCACTTCCTGCATCGGGCTAGGCATTTAGATCAACTTTAGCGGCAATCATGTCCTGGACGGAATTCTATGGGTAGAGTTTAGACAGGCAGCAAAATGCGATTTTCCTGTTTTTTATAGTAATGGCACGGAAAAAAAGGGGGTAGCCTGTTCTCTTTTTTGAAAATGCTAGCTGCCTGGCTGTCCAAAGACTGACCCAGAATAAGTAGGGAAACCACAAGTTCCGACTTTATTTGATGAATGCTTGTTCCAGGACAGACTTAAAAGTATTCAAGCCAGGGACAGCCAAGCATCTAGCATTTTCAGCATGCACCCTTCTTCCTATGATGCAGCACTGGATGTCGAGCAGCCAATCACTAACCTTGTCAAGTGGGAACGGAAGCAGAGTCCCTAGCTCTGACCTAAGGAGTTCTCTTAGGTCCTGCAGATGAACATTGTCCAAGATGTGGACAAAGATGTCAGAGAGTGGACATCATCCACCATGCAGACAACAGAAACGGATTCTTCTCTGCTGCAGTGAAGTAACAAGTACAGCTCTCCTCCCCAACCCCATATGACTGGACAGTGAAAAGAGAAGCAGCAGACTGGTGAGCTCATCTCGGTCTTCCGTTCTCTCCTCAATGTTCCTTAAAGTGATACAATATCCTTATTCTTCAAAAATTCTCCATACGCATTTCCCTACTTAATGGTGCTGTAATCTATTTTTCATGAAAGCATTTTAAGGTTTTCCTGGCTCCTTGCAATGCCCTCTATTAGCTCCAGAACTTCTCCTTTCCTCCCCCCCAACTCCCCATTCTTTGGAAAGAGCAGTGCATATTGGTTGCGGTCACATGCACTGCTCTATGCACGCTACAAATGTAGTCCATCTCAGGTGAGGTGCAACTGACTGGGTCCTTGTGTTGCTCCATCTTCCACTCTGAGCTCTGCTGTACGTAGATGACAAAAAGGTCAAATGCAGGTTACTTACATAGCTTTAAAATTAAAGTATTAACCACTTCAGCCCCAGAAGAATTTACCCCCTTCCTGACCAGAGCATTTTTTGCGATTTGGCACTGCGTCGCTTTAACTGACAATTGAGCAGTCATGCGACGTTGTACCCAAACAAAATTGACGTCCTTTTTTTCCCACAAATAGAGCTTTCTTTTGGTGGTATTTTATCACCTCTGCGGTTTTTATTTTTTGCGCTATAAACAAAAAAAGACAATTTTGAAAAAAAAAAAAATTTTTTTTTAACTTTTTGCCATAATAAATATTCCCAAAATAATATATAAAAAAAAATTTCTTCCACAGTTTAGGCCGATATGTATTCTTCTACATATTTTTGGTAAAAAAAAAGTCAATAAGTGTATATTGATTGGTTTGCGCAAAAGTTATAGCGTCTACAAGATAGGGGATAGATTTGTAGCATTTTTATTATGATTTTTATTTTTTTTTTACTAGTAATGGCGGCTATCTGTGATTTTTATTGGGACTGCGACATTATATCGGACACTTTTGACGCTATTTTGGGACTGCTGTCATTTATACAGCGAACAGAGCTACAAATAGCCACTGATTACTGAATAAATGACACTGGCAGGGAAGGGGTTACACACTAGGGGGCGAGCAAGGGGTTAAGTGTGTCCTAGGAAGTGATTCTAACTGTAGGGGGATGGGCTCACTACAACATGACAGAGATCACTGCTCCAGATGACAGCGAGCTGTGGATCTCTGTCATGTTGCTAGGCAGAACAGGGAAATGCCTTGTTTACATAGGTATCTCCCTGTTCTGCCTCTCCTTACCACAAACGTAATCGCGGGCCGCCAGCGAACATCAAGTTTGCGGGACCCACGGGCGCACGGCTGATAGGCGTCAAATTCGAAGGGACGTACAGGTACACCCATTTGCCTGCCTGTGCCATTCTGCCAACGTACATCTGTGTGCGGCGGTTGGCAAGTGGTTAATGATTACAGAGGTGGATTCATTTTTTTTTATCTGCCTGGAGTTCAGCTTCTTTAAAACGGTATTGCTACTTTTGCTGTCATATTTAGGAAATCCCCGCTATATGTTTGCTATAGAAAAAAAAAAATTTAAAAAAAGTATTTTTCACCTTTTAGATGTCTCTAAGGAGAAGGTCTCATGGCTGATTCCAAGGATTTCTGGGCAGTCTTAGTGTCTTTGTCTCCATGCAGACTATGCTGTCCCTCATTAACATACAATGCAGGAGGCGCAGTGTCAAAAATGTTAACCCTTTGTTAGGACAGTGTTCAAATCTAGTTTACAGCTGATAATGAAGGACTGGGAGCACAGTTCAGACAAGGGTAATTATGCTAACCTTAAAGCGGAGTTCCGCCTACAAAAAAAAATATTTAAAAAAAATATTAAAAAAAAAAAAGTACAAATACTGTAGCTTCTGACTTTTAAAATAAGGACACTTACCTATCCAGGGTGCCCGCGATGTCCTCACCCAAAGCCGACCCGTAGCTCCGGGTGGAGGCGCCGGCATTGCTAGTATAGGAATCAGAAAGTGAAGCCTTGGGGCTTCACAGCCTGGTGCCCTACTGCACATGCGCAAGTCGCGCTGAGCGTTCTGAATGGCCCCTGCTGTCTTTTGGGACCTGTGCGTCTCCCAGAAGACAGCGGGGGGGACGGGGGGCCGGAGATGGCGTTGATTGCTGTGGATACTGCGGCAATCTTTCGCTGGAAGGGGGAGCAAATACCCATATTAGACAAGTATCTGCTCCCCTCTGAAAAGGTACCAAATGTGACACTGGAGCGGGGGAGGAATCCGGACAGCGGAAGTTCAATTTTTAGGTGGAACTCCGCTTTAAGACTGGGTTCACACTATCTTTGTATGCGGCTTGCAGCAGGTGTCCGGTGCATCCCCGTTCATGGTCCGATTTCAACCCGAATTTTTGGCTGAATTCGGACCTAAAAAGGAACCAAAAGACGCACAGAGCCCCTGTGCAAATTCGCACCGGAGCCGCAGCGGAGATAGGTGAACTTTGGCTGCAAATGTGAGAATTTGCTTTAAATCTATAGACCATTAGGCCTAAGCTAAATGGGCGATTTCAGGAGCTTAGTCGCTCTAGCCTGTGCCGAATGGCTAAGATCAGCAATCCATTTCTTAAGCGCCCCAAAAAATGTCAGGAAAAAAACATTACTTCTCTTATGCATTTACTTTAATGTTCTGGTTTGTATAAAAGCAGCTTGTATCAGACCGCATTCCAAATGAATTGCCCCACTTTTGCTCTCACTGCAGATGGTTCTTATGATATTGATTAATGAAAAAATGGAGACAACTTTCCTAGAAAAACAAAACAAAAAAACAAAACAAACAAAAAAAAAAGCGAGATAGCACAGAGATTTTAACTGTCCTTGGGTCAGCGCTCAGCCCCCGGCCAAAGGGAAACAGGGGACTACAATAAATAGAACATGAATTCCTGCTGAAACACTCCGGAAAAGCCTCCGTTTCCTGCTTATCCGGGTTCAGCAGCACAGAGATTGCTCAGAGTCAGACACAAAATTACAGAGGGGTCATCGACTGACTCACTGCGCTCCCCGAGTCACGACTGTAGTGCAGCCAGAGAGAAAGAAAAATCACCGCTCTAAGGAGGTCAATCAGGAACCTCTCCTCCAAACTGGAAGCCCCAGGTGCCAGCAATGCTAATAGCGATAAATGTGAGAAAAGTCCTGGAAAGCCGCGCACAAAATGATAATCGCCTTTATTGATAAAAAAAACAACAAAAGTATATGCCACAGCAAGAAGTACAGGGAATCTGACACATTTCACACTAAAGTTAGTGCTTAATCATAAGCACTAACTATAGCATGAAACGCGTCAGCTTCCCTGTACTTCTTGCTGCTGCATGTACTTTTGTTGTTTTTATCAATAAAGGCGATTATCATTTTGTGCGCGGCTTTCCAGGACTTCTCACATGTAGTGCAGCCAGGTCAGCTGTGGCAGCGGAGAGAAAGGTGAATTTCTTTAAAAAAAATGGTATATACACACTATATCAGTATTGGTACGCCTGCGTTTACACGCACATGAACTTTAATGGCATCTCAGTCTTAGTCTGTAGGGTTCAATATTGAGTTGGCCCGCCCTTTGCAGCTAATACAGCTTCAACTCTTCTGGGAAGGCCGTCCACAAGGTTTAGGAGTGTGTCTATGGGAAAGTTTGACCATTCTTCCAGAAGCACATTTGTGAGGTCAGGCACTGATGTTGGATGAGAAGCCTGGCTCACAGTCTCCGCTCTAATTTATCCCTATCGGGATGAGGTCAGGACTGTGTAGGCCAGTCAAGTTTCTCCACCCCAAACTCGCTCATCCGTGTCTTTATGGACCTTGCTTTGTGCACTGGTCCAAATCATTTGATGGAGGGGGGATTATGGTGGGGGGTCATTTTTCAGGGGTTGGGCTTGGCCCCTTAGCTCCAGTGAAAGGAACTCCTGAGGTGTCAGCATACCAAGACATTTTGGACAATTTCATGCTCCCAACTTTGTGGGAACGGTTTGGGGATGGCCCCTTCTTGTTCCAACATGACTGCGCACCAGAGCACAAAGAATGGTCCATAAAGACATGGATGAGCCAGTTTGGGGAGAAGGAACTGGACTGGCCTGCACAGAGTCCTGACCCAATGGAACATCTTTGGGTTGAATTAAAGTGGAGACTGTGAGCCAGGCCTTCTCATCCAACATCAGTGCCTGACCTCACAAATGCGCTTCTGGAAGAATGCTCAAACATTCCCATAGACACACTCCTAAACCTTGTGGACGGCCTTCCCAGAAGAGTTGAAGTGGTTATAGCTGCAAAGGGTGGGCCAACTCAATAGTGAACCCTACGGAATAATACGGGATGCCATTAAAGTTTATGTGCGTGTAAAGGCAGGTGTCTCAATACTTTTGGCAACATAGGATAGATAGATAGATAGATAGATAGATAGATAGATAGATAGATAGATAGATAGATAGATAGATAGATAGATAGATAGATAGATAGATAGATAGAGATACCCTGTTTCCCTGAAAATAAGACCTAGCGTGATTGTCGGTGATGGCTGCGATATAAGCCCTACTGCCCAAATAGGCCCTAGTTAAAGTCCTTGTAGGATTCTTTTCAGGGTAGGGCTTATTTGGGGGGTAGGGCTTATATTGCAGCCTTCACCGACAATCACGCTAGGTCTTATTTTCGGGGAAACAGGATAGATAGATAGATAGATAGATAGATAGGATATCTATCTCCAATACTGGGCACTTATACTTATTCTATGCAGAAATACATAAACTCCAGTTTAAGACACCATAGTTAAAGTGCACTGTAGTTGTAGGTAAGGATCCTGACTGCGCTGTCTGGCAGGTTGCCTACACCATAAGTCCAACTGAACACAACTCCACATTCTTTGGCAGATAAACCGGCTCACACATTTATGGTGTCACCAATAATTTCGCCATCTGCTTTAAGTTCAGCTTTAAAGACGTTCTATGCAGTTTTGATTTACAGGAGAACAATCTCCAAGTTAAACAGAACTAAGCTTGGTGATGAGTTGGCCAGCAATGGCCGAACATTACAATAAAACCGACTAAAAGAGAAAAAATTAAACATGAAAACAAAAGGTTCTCCAAGAAAAACACTGGCTATGATGAAGGCCAACATTCTGCTCCCCCATCCCCCCACGCGATTCTGTCCCTTTAATATTTTCTTTCCCAGGAAGGGCATTTCATCACCCCATTTCCTTCAACCAGAGGAAAATGTATTTATATAATTATACGCGTTTTATTGAGCCCATGTGTGCCGCGCTCTGGCGTTCAGTCTTGATTACCGCCCAGAGCTCAAGGTAATCTTATTCCGCTACTGACCACACAGGAGCGGTGAAGGATGAGGTAAGAGGTGGCTTTGATTAGGTATAATTACATCCATCATGTCAGGCTTTCGAGGCCCCATTCCAAATAGAGTCTCATGGCAGAAATTATACAATTTCCCAATATTCTAATAACCCCAAGAAGCAAAATGTTATTACCTAATGTGCCTCTGATCACAAAACGGGGTAACATTCCAAATTCTCCAAAACATACCCGACGTTCCTGATACCCCTGGGGCCGAATTATATAAGCTTAGGAGGAAATTTCAGCCTTTTTCATGGGAAAATAAAAGTCATCCAGCTATAGGGCTTGTTTTTGTTGGTGGCGCGTATGTCAACTGAAAGCAGGCCTTTCTAGGAAAATAAAAATATGTCCGTCATTCTTCCTGCTTACCAAATTCCACCACCGTTCGATAGTCCAGATACAATTTTATTCCAGTGAGGGTCAGAGGGGCAATCAAAAAAAAAGGAGTAGCCAATGCCTTTCAGAGGCCAAAAAAAGGAAAACAAAGAAAAATGGCCTTCAATAGGAAAAAACGAGGAAATAAGGAAATCAGAAGTGAACCCATGACCCTGATGAAGGAGGTGTTTTTGGCTCCCCCAAAACACATAGGATACCCCTTTTTTTCCCCTCTGACCCTTACTAGAATAAAATTGTACCTGGATTATTGCAGACTACTGCATACAAATGTAAGTGATAAAAGAGGTGTTTCAATACTTATTTTTGCTTTATTACAAACCAACAGGTGGATATCCTCTTGGGTGTAGCCCTATACTAAGGGGCTCCAAACTTTCTAAACAGGGGGCCAGTTTTCTTTAGGGAGGACCAGACTCTGGCCAATGAGAGTATAGGGCCTCATGTACACTTCTGCTGCTAAACGGACATTTAGGCCCCTTTCACACTGGAGCGGTTTTCAGGCGGTATTGCGCTAAAAATACCGCCTGAAAACCGCCCCTAAACAGCCTCCGCTGTTTGTTCAGTGTGAAAGCCCGAGGGCTTTCACACTGAAGCGGTGCGCTCGCAGGACGGTAAAAAAAGTCCTGCGAGCCGCTTCTTTGGAGCGGGGAAGGAGCGGTGTATTCACCGCTCCTAAACCGCTCCTGCCCATTGAAATTCAATGGGACAGCGCGGCTATACCGCGGTAATACCGCGGCTATAGCCGCGCTGTACGAGCGGATTTAACCCTTTTTCGGCCGCCAGCGGGGGTTAAAACCGAACCGCTAGCGGCCGAATACCGCTGCAAGAGCGACGGTACAGCAGCGCTAAAAATAGCGCTGTTGTACCGCCGACGCCCCCACCGCCCCAGTGTGAAAGGGGCCTTAGGATAAGTTGGGCATTTTTTCCAACTGCTCCTGAACTTTCCTCTATGTCATCTTATCAGTACATGTACTCAGAATTGTTTATAGTCCTTTTTAGGCAGTTGAGTTTAGAGGCTTTTTTTGGTACGCAAAAAAAAGTGTTCAGAGGCATTGCAATCGCCAAATGCTTCTAAATGCAGTAACTCGAGTTTGGCCGTGTTTTGTTTTATAGGCGTCTTTCATTTTTGGCCATTTTGATTAAAAAAAAAAATTATATATATATATATATCTATATCTATATAGATATATATATCTATATAGATATAGATATATATATCTATATAGATATAGATATAGATATAGATATAGATATAGATATAGATATATATCTATATAGATATATATCTATATCTAGAAAAAAATTTTTTACCGCTTCTAAACACAAAACGTGGCATGTAAATGCGGCAAAATGGACGTTTTAAAGGTGGGTTACTATCTGTCATTCAGGAGAGGTTGTGAAAATGTCCCGTGTACATGAAGCCTAAAAGGTCCGACCATCACCTGGAATCAATGCCCCAATCTTTGGTATCAATTGGAGGAATTGTGCCCCATCATTGATTTCAGTGGGATGAATTGCGCCTCATTATTGGTTTCAGAGGGCCCAATTGTTGGTATCATTTGAAAGAATTGTGTGCCATCGTTGGTGTCACGGGGAGGAATTGTGCCCTTCACTGGTCTCAGTGGAGGAAAATGATGCCCCATTGTTGGTATCAGTGGATGAAATGGTGCCCCAAAAAGGGACAGATAAAAGTAAAGGGCCGCAGTTTGGAGACCACTGACCTATACTCACAACATTACAATACCATTGGATAGTAATTCCAACAGGATAACCTTGAGGGTCCAGTGCCATCTTTCCATTTTCACTTATCCAGATGAATTATAAATACCTTTCCCCCTTGAGTGCCCTCCCACTTACTATTTCCTTCTGTGTGCAATGCCCTACAGCTGCCTCTCAGGATACAGGGCACCCAGTGCCAATGGCCGACAGTATACCCAAACAGCAGCTGAGTCTGATTGGATGGAGCTGCCGTTTGGCCAACAACTTTCTGCCTGGCTTCTTCAATTTGTCATTCAAAGGATGCTGGGCAGGAGGTGCCAAGAAGGCCATCCCACAGCAAATTTTAGCTAGTTCATCTCCAGTAGGATAAGCGATAGGATAATCTTGTGGGTCCAATGCCATCTTTCCAATCCCCCCCCTTACCAAAACAGTGACAGCTTTCTGTCTCCCCACCCCAACGTACAGTAGTGCCCCCTCACTTCCTCATTTCTTGCCTAGGCTAGGATGACGTGTGTACTGGTCTCATGCTGCCTCCTGGGACACCAGACAGCTGGTGCCAGCAGCTTTTAGGATACCCAAGCAACAACTGCAATGTCAGTCAGAAGGGTGCCGGCACTGTCACCTACTGAGCAAATTTGCCCAGTTCACCCAGAACCCGAAGAAATTCGATTAGTGCATGTCCAGGTTAAGGGAAGGGTTCACTGAATGTACTTGTTACGGTAACTAGAAAAGATTGGCTGAGATTCTAACCATGTATGGGCAGGCTGAATACCAAAGTTGGGTGATTGAAACGTCGGTAATACCTGCCTGTTGGATTTTAAATGCGATTATTGCTAGCGGCTAGTGTTCTCCGACAGAAGAGTCTTCCCGTGCTCCACCAGGAGAACACAGTGGCTCCGAGGGAGGGATTCCCCCATAAAAACACTGACTGTGTTGGAGGAACAGAGCGACTTTCTGTGGTTGCAGAAAAGAAAATCACTCCATCTATGGGTGGCCTAAAGAGTGAAGAATGATCTTATAGAACATCTAGCTCCCTATGTCGTAAGCTACACAAGTAGAATGTGTTAGCGTGTAGGAAAGATCAACTGCACACAATGGAGCATTGTGCTACCATGGCAGATTAATTACGACTACAGGTGCCTAGTGTGATCTACAGCATAGGAAAGCAACTGTCCTATTTTGTTAGCACTTAGTGATTACCGTATTTATTGGTGTATAACGCGCACTTTTTTCCCCTGAAAATAGGGGGGAAATCGTGGGTGCGTGTTTTAATACGCCTACAGCGTACCTCGGAGGGAAACGAGTGCCGCCGGAATTCACCGAGCCGTCATCTCCTCTCGACTCGGCTCTCACTCAACTCTAACTTGGCTCTCACGTCACATACACAGTTCCGTCTCCGCCATTGGACCAGTGTTCTGTCTATCACACGGGCACAGATCAGGCTGCAGGTGAGCACAGATCAGGTGGCACTGAAGCTGCAGGTGGGCACAGATCAGGCGGCACTGAAGCTGCAGGTGGGCACAGATCAGGCGGCACTGAAGCTGCAGGTGGGCACAGATCAGGCTGCAGGTGGGCACAGATCAGGCTGCAATGAAGCTGCAGGTGGGCACAGATCAAGCTGCACTGAAGCTGCAGGTGGGCACAGATCAGGCTGCACTGAAGCTGCAGGTGGGCACAGATCAGGCTGCACTGAAGCTGCAGGTGGGCACAGATCAGGCTGCACTGAAGCTGCAGGTGGGCACAGATCAGGCTGCACTGAAGCTGCAGGTGGGCACAGATCAGGCTGCACTGAAGCTGCAGGTGGGCACAGATCAGGCTGCACTGAAGCTGCAGGTGGGCACAGATCAGGCTGCAGGTGGGCACAGATCAGGCTGCACTGAAGCTGCAGGTGGGCACAGATCAGGCTGCACTGAAGCTGCAGGTGGGCACAGATCAGGCTGCACTGAAGCTGCAGGTGGGCACAGATCAGGCTGCACTGAAGCTGCAGGTGGGCACAGATCAGGCTGCACTGAAGCTGCAGGTGGGCACAGATCAAGCTGCACTGAAGCTGCAGGTGGGCACAGATCAAGCTGCACTGAAGCTGCAGGTGGGCACAGATCAGGCTGCACTGAAGCTGCAGGTGGGCACAGATCAGGCTGCACTGAAGCTGCAGGTGGGCACAGATCAGGCTGCACTGAAGCTGCAGGTGGGCACAGATCAGGCTGCACTGAAGCTGCAGGTGGGCACAGATCAGGCTGCACTGAAGCTGCAGGTGGGCACAGACCAGGCTGTATTGATGCTCACTGACCATTGTTTTGCTTCAAAGTGGTTTATTTAAAAAAAAAATTCCTGAAACTTCCCTCTTAAATTGGGCTGAGTGTTGTACGATAAATACAGTAATTGCTAGCGGTTTTAGAAAAAAGACTGGAGCGACCCGACCCTAAAATGTCCTAGTCCAATAATCATATGCAGACATTTCCCAGATGCTGTATGAGAATAATAGTTCATATTAGTATCTAAGAAAATAGGAAAATAAGAGTTGCATTTCCATGGCAATAATGCTAGCTCACCCAGGCAACCAGCAGATTACAGTTAAAATATATATATATGGGAACATCTCATCTGCCAAAGGATTTCAGGTCTGTACAGCCAGGCTTGCGATTTACATCCTCCAGCCAGACAGGACATGCGGACTGGTGACCTCCCAGCAGACCGCACTAACACAGCCTGGTCCAAAACCAACCATGGCCAGTCATAGGGCAATCAAAGAGCAGCAGCACATTGATGGGGTCATACCAGGGCACTTCCCTCCTGTAAGCACGTTCACAATGCTTGACTGTAAGCACACAATGCAATAGAGCCTTATTGTCAGAATACTGACCCATCTTCCTCCAGTCTGAGAATACATGAGACCACCGGGAGCAAATATCAAGACAGCTGTAGACACTAGCTGTATGTAACAATACAATAATCTTCTCAGGCCTGTTAGGAGGCACTTCCTGTCTACATGCACACTGCCATGATAGCTTGATTATATCACTCAGAATGGGCACAAAAATCAAGTACAAAGAGCATTTGGTGCAGTCTTCCCTGGAAGAACACGTAACAGGGCGACAACCCAGGAGAGCAATTGGGAGACAAGAGCAGAGCGTTGTCACCCCTTACCAGAAAATGCATGAGCAGGGACCTTTAATGCGCATATGTCAAAAACAAGGCCTGCGGGCCGAATCCGGCTTGGTCATGTGGCCATCGTAGTCAGTTTTGCAGCTGGAACATAGTGGGAACTCCATTGGGGTTTCACACACTGTATGCAACGCACGCCCCTGAACCCTACACTCTGCGTGCAACGCACAGCCCTGCACTCTGCATGCAAGGCACAGCCCTGAACCCTGCACTCTGCATGCAACGCACACCCCTGAACCCTGCACTCTGCACGCAACGCACACCCCTGAACCCTGCACGCAAAGCACACCCCTGAACCCTGCACGCAACGCACACCCCTGAACCCTGCACGCAACGCACACCCCTGAACCCTGCACGCAACGCACACCCCTGAACCCTGCACGCAACGCACACCCCTGAACCCTGCACGCAACGCACACCCCTGAACCCTGCACTCTGCACGCAACGCACACCCCTGAACCCTGCACTCTGCACGCAACGCACACCCCTGAACCCTGCACGCAACGCACACCCCTGAACCCTGCACGCAACGCACACCCCTGAACCCTGCACGCAACGCACACCCCTGAACCCTGCACTCTGCACGCAACGCACACCCCTGACCCCTGCACTCTGCATGCAACGCACACCCCTGACCCCTGCACTCTGCATGCAACGCACACCCCTGAACCCTGCACTCTGCATGCAACGCACACCCCTGAACCCTGCACTCTGCATGCAACGCACACCCCTGAACCCTGCACTCTGCATGCAACACACACCCCTGAACCCTGCACTCTGTGCATAGGGCTCCCCTAAAACTGCCCTCTGTACGTAGTGCACCCCAGATAGAACTGACCCTTTGAGGGCAACTATACTGCTAATGTGACCCACAATGAAATAGAGTTTGACACCCCTGATTTAATGCAAAGCTGCAGATTTGAATTCTTATACAAGATCTTATTGATTGGATTTGTGCCAATTAGTTCTAGGGTTCATCCTGGCATTCATCTTCTGCACCCGTCTGCTCCTTTAATAGCCCCCATCTCTGCCACTACAGTATCTTCATCCTTTAAATGGCTGAGAGTCTGAGACTCCCAAAAGACCTTCTCTGACCCCCAGTCACACCCCCTATGTATCTCACAGCAGAGGACTGCCGTATCTAAAATGCAGACAGTAGGCTGTCATCTTACTCAAAACCACTGTGAAAAGCCTTCTGAATCTGTTTGCCCAGCGTGCAGAGTTGTCCCTTAATAAAACAGTTCACTAATGTCCTCTTTTGCATGAATGACGGTGAGCTCTGGTGCAGCACCAGTTTAATATGTTAGCATGAGGAAACATGGGACAAAACTGAGACGAGTGAAGCAACGTTCCTCGGTACACCCTGCGAGAAGCTCCCGAGGCCACACATCCAACGCCGAGCACAGTTATATAATTAGACGGCTGCTCTGGTATTTTAATGACCATTTTTAAAATGTACACAGCCCGTGGCAGTGAATAGTAACTGTCTAAATTTATCCGTACTGTTTCTGTAATCCGGGGTTTCCTTGTGTGCCAGTTCTGTATTTCCGAATCTTACAAACCTCGAGAGAAAGTAAACATGTGTAAAGCTAACAGTAAAAACCTGGAAAGAGCCTTCGATACCAATCCATTCAGGAGGAGACCGGACTACAGGGCGACGCACAGATTACGTTTTGTGCAGCTGCATGTTTTCTCACGTGTGCGTCTTCAGGTCGGGGACCGAAATGTCCGGCTTCATGCCCTGTGTTCCATGGAAAGGAATACAAGAAATATTATGGGCCCATTCACACGTGCTAAATCATGGGCGTTAATACGGGTTTGCCCAGTTGCCCATGACAATGCACCTGCTCCATGTGAGGTGTAATTAATTGTGACTGGCAACCCAACAATGCACCCCAGCGCAGAGCTAGAAGCTAAAAAAAAGGTAACAGGGGAGGGATCTGGGAGGGGAGGGAGGTGGTGTCCCTTCCCTCCAATCAGCTCTAAGCTCTCCTCAGAGTTCTGCAGAATGTAACTTCAGCTCTCCGCCCCCATTTTTGTGACAGCTCAGGCAAGCTTTATCAATTCTGGACTTTGAAGGGATGTAGAGAAGATAAGACTGCAGATAAATAGGTACAACTTATGTAGGAGGATTTGTTTCATCTCTGTATATCACCTGAGGCCATTCACTTCACTGGGTATATGTAAGGGTTTACAACCACTAAACACAACACACGTGCTATGATAGGCATTGAAGCATCACAATGTAACGCTTAAAGTGTAAATAAGCCCCTTAAGGCTACGTTCACACCTAAGTCTTTTGCGGTGCGTTTTGCAGAAACGCACTACAGTTCACTTAACATTTTTTGCTATGGGTCACGTTCACACCTCCACGTTTTGCAGTTTGCATCTGTGGTCTCCTAACTGTGGCCCTTTGCTAGTGCCTTGGGGCACTATTACTCCCAGTGATACAAGAAACAAAATTCTCCCACTGACACCGATGGGGCATTATTCCGCTCACTGACACCAATGATGGGGCACTATTGCTGTCACTCCAATGATTGGGCAGCATTGCACACAATACTAATGATGGGACACACCTCCCACTGATAAACAATAGAGCACAATTGCTATCACTCATTCCAATTATTGGGCAAATTTGCACCAAACAATACCAATGATGGGGCACTATTCATCCCACTGACACCATCAAGGCGCACTATACATCCCATTAATACCAATGATAGGACACTACTTCTCCTACTGATGCCAACAATAGAGCACTTTATCACTGATACCAATGGTGGGGAAACACCATTACTCCCATTGATACCAATGGTGGGGAAACACCATTACTCCCATTGATACCAATGGTGGGGAAACACCATTACTCCCATTGATACCAATGGTGGGGAAACACCATTACTCCCATTGATACCAATGGTGGGGAAACACCATTACTCCCATTGATACCAATGGTGGGGAAACACCATTACTCCCATTGATACCAATGGTGGGGAAACACCATTACTCCCATTGATACCAATGGTGGGGCACCATTACTCCCATTGATACCAATGGTGGGGCACCATTACTCCCATTGATACCAATGGTGGGGCACCATTACTCCCATTGATACCAATGGTGGGGCACCATTACTCCCATTGATACCAATGGTGGGGCACCATTACTCCCAATGATACCAATGGTGGGGCGGGGCACCATTACTCCCATTGATACCAATGGTGGGGCACCATTACTCCCATTAATACCAATGGTGGGGCACCATTACTCCCATTGATACCAATGGTGGAGCACCATTACTCCCATTGATACCAATGGTGGAGCACCATTACTCCCATTGATACCAATGGTGGAGCACCATTACTCCCATTGATACCAATGATAAGGCACAATCACTCCCAGTGACACCAATGATGGAGTAATATTCCTCCTCCTACTAACCACAAGGTCTATTTAATCTTTTTACTCCCACTCACCACCAAGCCTGAGGCATGGTTTACTCCTACTGATGCTGGGTCACTTTCTACACACACTAGCCATGACCTAGCCCCCTCCGCTGAAGGACAGTAAACTGGCCATCTGTTTAAAATGTTTGGAGACCACTGATCTAAAATTACCGTGAATGTATTTTTACACCATGGTATAGATATACAGTAGGTTGACATTTCACAGAATGAATATGCTCCTTCAAAGACCATTGCAAATTACATCCACTGAAATTTGATGGTTAATGGTCTCTACCTGTCTTTTTACACCAGAGGAATTCCTATAACAATTCAACTAGATCTTGGAGAATCCCAATTAAAAACAGTTCATAGAAGCTTAAAAGGAACATCCCCCTACATTGGTGGTCAGTAGGAATAACACCACCCTAACAGATAGCTAAGAAGATCATTGGTGTCATGCTGTTAGCTTCGCCAAGTGGCGGTGGCCATTGAACTATGCAGGTACCATCCACTGGGAGGGTCAACTAGCCACAGATTAAGGAACCCCTAGAGGAACCCTAGCTGAGAATGGCTGGACTAAGGTAAATAATAATGTGGCCATTTCTGCTACAGACAAGCCAAGCTTGACGCACATTCCTCCATATCCTGGATGGTAAGTTGACAGAAGCCAAGGCAAAACAAAAAAAAAAAAAAAAAAGGGACGCGGACTGGCAGCTTTTTGTTTACATCCCACTCTGCAGACACCAATTGCTTACCGGGCCTCTCCCCGCAATTTGCAGCCTTCCTACCGAAATGATCAAAATGCAAAACTCCAGCTGTTCAGTCATCTCCGAACGAGCACAGCTGGAGAACGGCACAGCGACGACTCCTTCACAATGGACCGAGCTGCTGTATCATTAACACGTCGCCACTTTTGTCTGTCGCGATCATCCCCCCGCCCCAACACACATCTATTCAGCCCTATCAAGGGACTATTGATCTGGCCCTGTCCCGGCTCATTAGCTGCCAGGAACACGCATCCTGATTGGAAACCCAATTAATAATTTCTACATGAAGGAGACGCCGTGTTAATTAACAATTCTTAGTCGATAAGTATGAGGAACAAAACTTTTTTGCTCTTTCCGCGAATACAAGGGCCCAACAGCTCTGCTGATTTCAGTAAAAAAGTTTTCAGACCGTTCCTTTGAGAACCATAAAAGCTGCCATTGCCAATCTCCCCCAGAACATGCTAGTTGCCTCTTCCCCCACCCCCCCTAACCTCCTCCTGGCTCCAATCAATTCCAGGACTAAGCTTGCAAATAGGCCTCCCCTACTAAGCCTAGCTGTGACCTTGGTGTCTTCACAAAAGCTTTTTTGGCACTCCTGCCCCGGGGCAGAGCCCCTGCTATGGGTCTCTTCCAGCAGGACTGGACCCAGAAACACTCTACTCTCTGCTTTAGGTCTCAGACTCTTTATGGGCTCTCCCACCACCTACTGAGAACACCTCCCCAGGGATTGGCTGGAGTTCTAAAAAATATTCAGGCTGCTCACTCTGTTTTTCCTCCCACTATAATTCCACAACCCTCTCTAGAACACAGGGGAAAGTAATCACAGCAGAAGCCCATGGGAAACTGAGTAGGCCTAAACAATCAACCCCTGTTCCACTGTTTAGAGAGGCCTTCTGGCTTCTGAAGTCACGGACTGCACACAAAAGTATATAAGTATATATCAGGAAATTTAGAATAAAGTTAAAAAGTCCTTGCCAGCATACTTTTCTGGGTGGGTGGCTCACATTAAAGTATACCTACAATCATGAATACTTTTTTAATGTTAAGTATATGCACGCTAAGTAATGTGTCAGTGTGACATTTCCACATATTTACTTACGAAGGTCACAGTACTCCCCACTGACAACGCCTTCATCTACATTTTTCTTCAAAAAGGATAGCACCATCCTTACTTAGGCATCATCCATGGGCACAATCATGTAAATCATGGTGCCTGTGCAGTTCTCGGCTGTGTTCATGTTGCATATTTCATGATAAAATAAACAGAGTACTAAAATCACATTCATTAATCACTGAATCAAAAATGCTGCATTAGTTTTGCTGAAATATTTTTTCTTGCTTTAATGTGTGCATATCCAGTACATTAATACAGCTTTGTAGCATTTCTGCTTCTTCCTAGCAGCCAGCACGGAGGGCAATACATAAAATTCCTGCTGAACGCAAAAGTGAAAACATATCCCTGGGCACCCTTTAGACATGCATGTGACACACGTGATTTACACCATTCAGTGGCCTGCTCTCTCCATGGAAAACAAGGCCCAAATTTGGCCCAGCAGGCCATTTAATGGGGCCCTCGCACCTCTCCTGCAGCTGGGGCATCTCCCTCGTTTCTGCCCTCACCTTGTCCAAGCAGTCGGAGGACAGAATTCCTTCGTCAGATCCTGCACCTCTCTGTGCAGCCACAGAACCCCCTCTTCTTCCCCTCCCCTGGTGTCAGCATTCAGCAGACTGCAGCAGCTGACTCCAGCCCTCCTTTGGTCCTCCTCCATACCCTGCACTTTCTGTTCCCTATCTCTGCCCCAGCTTCTTCCCAGCAGCAGCACCACAAGGTAAGGAGGGTGCACTATGACGTAAAAGAGGGTGGAAGACTCTTGACTTCTGATGGTGGAGGGGTTCTTGACATCTGGTATAAAAGGGAGGGGATGGCTCTGGACATCTAGTTTTACAGACACAATCGACCCTTTGAGGGCGACCATAATACTGATGCAGCCCACAATTAAATGAATTTCGACACCCCTGGTGTAGACTTTAGCTATGCAGTGTGCCCATCAGTTGCTCGATTACATTATAGGACCTGCATCTGAAACCATAATCAAGCAACTGATCAGCACTGACTGCTAAAGTCTGGCATAAAAGTGCCGCTCTAAATAATCCGTACAGTTGATTTTAAATCCATAAAGTGCACAAAAAAGAAAAAGGTAGTGATAAATTCAAGTCTCAGGGACCGAATGTACAAATAAAATGTTCACAAGGGGCCACCCGCAGTGTACATATGCATAAATTAGGCCCCTGATGGCGAACCTTGGCATCCCAGATGTTTTGGAATTACATTTCCCATGATGCTCAACTACACTGCAGAGTGCATGAGCATCATGGGAAATGTAGTTCCAAAACATCTGGGGTGCCAAGGTTTGCCATCACGGTCATAGGCGATTAAAAATGCTGATCCATAGACAGCGACAGCCACCAACGTGACGATATCCACCACCACAGATAATATGGGTACGCTTACCAGAGAATGTGGACCCAAATACCATACTGCTAAAGTCTGCACCATTCAGTGGCCAGCAGGACAAAACATGCTTGTCTAAAGGGATTGCAAGTGATGCGTTCTTTCACTTAGGCTCATACTTTGACATAACTTGCACTCTCTTCTCTCAATGCATCTGAATTGGTGGCTACGAAGAAGGAATACTGAGAGAGCAGAATGATTGCAGACATCAGCATAAAGGAAACTGATGTAGATAGGGATATCTAAAATGTTTCTACGGTTAATTTATAACAAACTAAATCTACAGTGAATTTTAAAGAAACAGGATGATTGAGAATCAGAACTAGAAGCATATTATAATAATAATAATAATAGTAAAAATAATATGGGATTTATTTAGCACCAACAGTTTGAGGAGCGAAAGTATTTTTTGTTTTTTGACTTTAGTTACGCTTTAAGCTCAGTTGCAGAGTTTGCTTGACAGCACCTGTAAATCAAGGACCAGCTTCACTTGTTGCCTGGGATGGCTCTATAATTATGTCTGATGCAGAGAGATATACTGTATAAATAAATGCAGTGGGCAGAAGTAGTAGGACCCTACAAAGAGATAAAAGGATTGTGGGTATAAAATCAAAGACTATGGTTATTTTGGAAAGAAACCCCAAAGAAACTAAAAACAGTCTTCCATTAAAAAAAAAAAAAAAAAAAAGAAGAAGAAGGGCTTTATTCAGGAACAAGCTTTATTCTGAGTAGTGACTGATTTTTAAATCTCAGCTGGAAAAAAATAAATCAATAAAAAAAATAAGGTTTCTTATCCAGGTACATTAGCTTTGTGAATTGAACTTTATGCTCACAGATTTATCCTTCAAATACTCTAAAATAAAAAAGGTTAAAAAACAGAACAAAAAAAAAAATAAAATAAAACAAAAGTCCTAAACGAAGTCAAACACTGCAAATGACTTCACACGAGGAATGTCAACCAGCCGCAGGAGTGAATTATGGGTAAGCCATGCAGTCATTTGCTTAGCCATCTTTCAATTTCCACCTGATACCGGAGAGTTAATCGTCGGTGGAAAAAAGACAGAGCGAAGACATTTTCACAGGTCCGGGAATGTGAAAAGTCATTTCTTCACGTTTGTGTTGCCATCCATTTAATTTGGCCTTTCACGTGAAAGAGATTTAAAAAAAAAGGAAAAAACACAGAAGCCGGCTGTCTTTGATGAGCTTGTCGAATAACAGAACATCAGTATAAAAAGGACCCATTACTTGCTGCTTTTACAAGACCTTCCCCTAACACAAGAATCCATTACCGAATAAAAATGGATTCCCTGGAGCAACTGCAGCTTTGAAGATTTTTTTTTCTTTTTCCGAAATCTCCTTTTAATGCTTCAAATGTTATATTATATTCTGATTCATAGGCATGCTTAAAAGAAGCAAATTTAACCTACACCAAGACCTTATATATATAAAAAAAAAAAAAAGAATTACCGGTAACTATTTCTATATTAGGTAAGCAACAATAAAATGTTCCTTCTTTGGCGTGTGCGTTAACGAATTTGTTTTTGCGTCAATTTTTTTTTTTGCTGCAAATCCAGAGGCCTAAAGCTGGCCATAGGTGACCACCACAACGCTCTGGGATAAAAAGGAAAACCCATTGAGCGCATGGTTGGAAATCTTCTTGGCAAAAACAGGCGGCTGAGAGGCACTTATTGCCACCCACCCAAGTTGTTACAATACAGCCGGACTGGGCTGTACACATATGCCATAGTCCGGCACAGTACGACAGGCGGCACTGCATGTCAAACTCGCCCACTGAGTTCAATGGGGCCCCCTTGGGAGGGACAGCCAAAAGCAATGCATGTAGTTGTCAATTAAAAAATTAAAGTTAGGGCTTGTTCACACGTGCTTTGGAGCGCTCTGCAGAGACCCTTTGAACTCTCTGTCACCAATCATTTTTCTGTTGATTCTTAATGTAAATGTTACTCTGCTCCCATTGACCACCAATGAGCAGAAAGGGGTACACAGGGAGTAATGACCACCAACAGTTGAGAAGCATTCACCCCTGATCGTCAACATTTAAGGGGGCACCAACCCCTGACCCCCACCATATGGTGGGGAACCAACCCCTGACCCCCACCATATGGTGGGGAACCAACCCCTGACCACCACCATATGGTGGGGAACCAACCCCTGACCACCACCATATGGTGGGGAACCAACCCCTGACCACCACCATACCGGGGAAGCAACCCCTGACCACCACCATACCGGGGAACCAACCCCTGACCACCACCATACCGGGGAACCAACCCCTGACCACCACCATAGCGGCGAACCAACCCCTGACCACCACCATAGCGGCGAACCAACCCCTGACCACCACCATAGCGGCGAACCAACCCCTGACCACCACCATAGCGGCGAACCAACCCCTGACCACCACCATAGCGGCGAACCAACCCCTGACCACCACCATAGCGGCGAACCAACCCCTGACCACCACCATAGCGGCGAACCAACCCCTGACCACCACCATAGCGGCGAACCAACCCCTGACCACCACCATAGCGGCGAACCAACCCCTGACCACCACCATAGCGGCGAACCAACCCCTGACCACCACCATAGCGGCGAACCAACCCCTGACCACCACCATAGCGGCGAACCAACCCCTGACCACCACCATAGCGGCGAACCAACCCCTGACCACCACCATAGCGGCGAACCAACCCCTGACCACCACCATAGCGGCGAACCAACCCCTGACCACCACCATAGCGGCGAACCAACCCCTGACCACCACCATAGCGGCGAACCAACCCCTGACCACCACCATAGCGGCGAACCAACCCCTGACCACCACCATAGCGGCGAACCAACCCCTGACCACCACCATAGCGGCGAACCAACCCCTGACCACCACCATAGCGGCGAACCAACCCCTGACCACCACCATAGCGGCGAACCAACCCCTGACCACCACCATAGCGGCGAACCAACCCCTGACCACCACCATAGCGGCGAACCAACCCCTGACCACCACCATAGCGGCGAACCAACCCCTGACCACCACCATAGCGGCGAACCAACCCCTGACCACCACCATACCGGCGAACCAACCCCTGACCACCACCATACCGGCGAACCAACCCCTGACCACCACCATACCGGCGAACCAACCCCTGACCACCACCATACCGGCGAACCAACCCCTGACCACCACCATACCGGCGAACCAACCCCTGACCACCACTATAAGAAGGCACAAACTCCTGAAAACTGAAATCTGTAAGATGTTCTGTGCATTACAGTCCTGATCCTAAAAACTCTGACTGCTGCACTGTATATGCTATATATCCTAAACTAAATCATTTGGGGGGTATCTGAACTGTCCTGACTCTTTAGGGCCTCAAGAAATGCAATAAACAGTCTCAACATTAACAATATCTCAGTAGTGGTTATTAAAAACCAAAAGGAAAGCTCCACCTGTCTAACAAAAAAAAAAAAAAAAAAAAAATGAAGAAGGATATAAAATACAGCACAGTGTTACATGACTAATTGTCAAACTATTACAACCCTGAAAATTGAAAAAAAATGGCAAGGTAATAAAGAGGTATTATAGGCTGGTACTGAATTTAAATCTGGCTTTTCCAAAAAGGTGAAGATCTCAAAGGTCTTATCTTACCAATACGCCTTAAGGAACTAAAGTGATTGGCGTCTTCTGGTTCACCACACATGCGTGGCCTTCATCAGCCGAGAGGCCACAATATAGTCTGATGGCCTGTGCTGAATAAGCACTGCAACCATGATTAGTCCATCTGCAATTCCAGCTTTGTAGCAGTGATACGCTGTAACCATAGAAGTGCGTTCCCCAACTACTCCACGTATCGGGTACCAATAGGAGATATTTGGCCTCGGGTGTAAATCTGATACAGCCATCTAGCCGGCCAGACAGTGATAGACGGCCAAGTAACTGATACATTTGCTTTACAACACAGAGAAAGCGGGATTGCAGGATTTTAAAGAGTAACGTCTAGTGTAACTTTAACCCTCAGATTCCAGAGGTCACATTATAGCAGCATACGTTATCACTGCCCTAAGGCAAATACAGAAAAACAAGGTGAACTAATGGCTCAGTACTGAGAGGAGCTTTCATTCCATGTATATAATCTAGCGATTCAGGTGTCCCACCAACATGCCGTGTTGATGTGCACTGAAGACAGTAGGACACATTTCCACAGCACGCCACAACGCATCTCATTGCTCAAGCACACGCACACCAGTGAGGACGCCTTTTGACCACCTACAATTGTGCATAAGCCCTAATCTTTCTAGCCTCTACTAAAAATGTGGTTGTATGTGTGCCTGTTGGGGAGCTTTCCTGTCACTTCCTGTCCAGACAGGAAGTGAGTGGAAATCTCCCAAAAAGGAACAGAAATAAAAACCTGACAGTGGCTCTAGCCTTTCTCTGCTTTATGTAAAGCTAAAAGTTTGGATGGAGTTAGGCTTTAAAGCAAAACTTCCCATAAGAGAAACAGGGGCTACCAATGCGGTCCTCCTCCAGAACATCCCATTTGCCTGGCTGTTATTCTGACCCTCTGGCATTAGTACTTATGGACCCCCAGCAAGTGTGCAGATCAAGAAAGTCTGATTCCCTAATCTGAATATAAGTTAAAATGCTGCAACACACATTCAAAACATATCACAGCTTCCACAAAATGCACATTATTGCATATGAATATGCTGTAAGGTATAAGTGCACACAGTTGCATTTATTTTTTATTTTATTTATTTCAGGTATTTATATAGCGCCGTCAATTTACGCAGCGCTTTACATATACATTGTACATTCACATCAGTCCCTACCCTCAAGGAGCTTACAATCTAAGGTCCCTAACTCACATTCATACATACTAGGGACAATTTAGACAGGATCCAATTAACCTACCAGCATGTCTTTGGAGTGTGGGAGGAAACCGGAGTACCCGGAGGAAACCCACGCAGGCACAGGGAGAACATGCAAACTCCAAGCAGGTAGTGTCATGGTTGGGATTCGAACCAGCGACCCTTCTTACTGCTAGGCGAGAGTGCTACCCACTACACCACTGTGCCGCCCGTTGCATGCACATAAGTTCGTCAGGGCCCTTAGCACAGATAAGTAAATAAAAGATCACTGGCTGCTATTGACATCACAGGCCATCCGACTCATCCCAGACACCACCAGGGCAAGCTACCCATAGGCACCACATACCAACAGGGCAAGCTACCCATAGCAACCAGACATCACCGGGACTATCTACCCATACCAAACAGATATCCTCAGGAGGTGGTACCCACAGCAAGCAGATATCATGAGGAATAGCAACCAGAAATCAGAAGGATGGGAGTACCCAAAAAATGCAGATAGCTCCAAGGCAAGCTAACCATAGCAAGTGGATATCACAAGGGCAAAGTGCCCACAGCAACCCGACCTCATCAGGAGAAGGTGCCCGTAGCAACCCAATCTCATCAGGAGAAGGTGCCCGTAGCAACCCAATCTCATCAGGAGAAGGTGCCCGTAGCAACCCAATCTCATCAGGAGAAGGTGCCCGTAGCAACCCAATCTCATCAGGAGAAGGTGCCCGTAGCAACCCAATCTCATCAGGAGAAGGTGCCCGTAGCAACCCGATCTCATCAGGAGAAGGTGCCCGTAGCAACCCGATCTCATCAGGAGAAGGTGCCCGTAGCAACCCGATCCCATCAGGAGAAGGTGCCCGTAGCAACCCGAACTCATCAGGAGAAGGTGCCCGTAGCAACCCGATCTCATCAGGAGAAGGTGCCCGTAGCAACCCGATCTCATCAGGAGAAGGTGCCCGTAGCAACCCGACCGCATCAGGAGAAGGTGCCAACAGCAACCCAATCTCATCAGGAGAAGGTGCCAACAGCAACCCAATCTCATCAGGAGAAGGTGCCAACAGCAACCCAATCTCATCAGGAGAAGGTGCCAACAGCAACCCAATCTCATCAGGAGAAGGTGCCAACAGCAACCCAATCTCATCAGGAGAAGGTGCCAACAGCAACCCGATCTCATCAGGAGAAGGTGCCAACAGCAACCCGATCTCATCAGGAGAAGGTGCCAACAGCAACCCGATCTCATCAGGAGAAGGTGCCAACAGCAACCCGATCTCATCAGGAGAAGGTGCCAACAGCAACCCGATCTCATCAGGAGAAGGTGCCAACAGCAACCCGATCTCATCAGGAGAAGGTGCCAACAGCAACCCGATCTCATCAGGAGAAGGTGCCAACAGCAACCCGATCTCATCAGGAGAAGGTGCCAACAGCAACCCGATCTCATCAGGAGAAGGTGCCAACAGCAACCCGATCTCATCAGGAGAAGGTGCCAACAGCAACCCGATCTCATCAGGAGAAGGTGCCAACAGCAACCCGATCTCATCAGGAGAAGGTGCCAACAGCAACCCGATCTCATCAGGAGAAGGTGCCAACAGCAACCCGATCTCATCAGGAGAAGGTGCCAACAGCAACCCGATCTCATCAGGAGAAGGTGCCAACAGCAACCCGATCTCATCAGGAGAAGGTGCCAACAGCAACCCGATCTCATCAGGAGAAGGTGCCAACAGCAACCCGATCTCATCAGGAGAAGGTGCCAACAGCAACCCGATCTCATCAGGAGAAGGTGCCAACAGCAACCCGATCTCATCAGGAGAAGGTGCCAACAGCAACCCGATCTCATCAGGAGAAGGTGCCAACAGCAACCCGATCTCATCAGGAGAAGGTGCCAACAGCAACCCGATCTCATCAGGAGAAGGTGCCCACAGCAACTCGATCTCATCAGGAGAAGGTGCCCACAGCAAAGAAGGTACCCACAGCAACCCGATCTTATCAGGAGAAGGTGCCCATAGCAACCCGATCTCATCAGGAGAAGGTGTGCATAGCAATCGTATTACTAGGATGAGCTACCCATAGCAAATCAGAGGTTACCAGGATGAGCTAAAAATAGCTACCGCATATTACCAAAACGAGCTAACCATACCAACCAGATACCACCAGGACGAGTTATCCACTGCAACCAGATACCACTAAGACGAACTACCCATAGCAACAAGATACCACTAGGATGAACTACCCATAGCAACCAAATACCACTAGGACAAGCTACCCATAGCAACCAGATACCACTAGGACGAACTACCTATAGCCACCAGATACCACTAGGACGAACTACCCATAGCAACCAGATACCACTAGGATGAACTACCCATAACAACCAGATACCACTAGGATGAACTACCCATAGCAACCAGATACCACTAGGACGAACTACCTATAGCCACCAGATACCACTGGGACGAACCACTGGGACGAACCACCCATAGCAACCAGATACCACTAGGATGAACTACCCATAGCAACCCATTGTCATCCGCATCCATTATTAACATGTTTTTTCCATCACTCTATTGCCGGAGCGATAGTTCCACTGTGAGGAGCCAAACTTCTCACTTTAACTCCATCTACATTTCAGAGGTCCTTACTTCACTTAAGCTGTGAGGAGCTATACATTACAAAATGACTGCAGTGTAGCTCGCCCTACTGATATCTGGTTCTTATGGACAAGTCGCCCCAGTGGTATCTGGTTGGTATGGATAGCTCATCCTGTTGGTATCTGGTTGGTGTGAGTAGCTCATCCTGTGGAGCTACTCACACCAACCAGATACCAACAGGATGAGCTATCCATACCAACCAGATACCACTGGGGCGACTTGTCCATAAGAACCAGATATCAGTAGGGCGAGCTACACTGCAGTCATTTTGTAATGTATAGCTCCTCACAGCTTAAGTGAAGTAAGGACCTCTGAAATGTAGATGGAGTTAAAGTGAGAAGTTTGGCTCCTCACAGTGGAACTATCGCTCCGGCAATAGAGTGATGGAAAAAACATGTTAATAATGGATGCGGATGACAAGCACGCAGGGCCGCGCACACCTCAGATTAGCAGAGTCAGCCGGAGACACAAAGAGGAGAACGTCATGAGAGCACCAGAGAGGTGCTTAATATTTCATACTACCAGCAGAAGCGCAGCCATCACTTCACAAAAATCTCTTCCCCCTGGAGTACGCAGATGCGGTGCCCCGGTTACAACCCGCATCCTTTACAGCTTTGAATTGCACGCCGAGGCGCTGTCACCGACATGAAAATCGACAATGACCAATGCGGGCAACAAACTTTACGGTTCTCACAAGGCCAAACTCCATTCCAGGATTCGCCGGGATGCTTTATATAAAAAAAGTGAGAGGAAGCGGCAAAAGGCACTTTAGGGTGAACACAAATCTCAGATTAAAATCTGCAGCACAGCAGGAATCTGAGACATTCTGTTTACGAAAGGCCTTTTCCTTACAAAATAGTTTTGATTAAAAACACAAACTGCTAAGGCCAAATTTCCATAATTGCACTTAAAAATACTGACGCTGCGTTCAATGACCCCCTCCTGAAAGCGCAGTATGGTCCGATTATCCGGCGTCTTCCTTCGCCACATGCTCGTTTCAGGTCAGCAATTCAAAAAGTATTAAAGCCATTGGACCATTGATTTCAAAAACGATCTTCCAATAAAATTATCAGTGCTTTTTACGTGTTTTATTTACATGTAAAAACCTCCCATGTGCAGACATCTAAAAGCCATGAAACAAGATGCTGGGTGCTGCCATCTTGAAAGTGACGCTCCACTTTAAGGCCTGGTTATTGCAGTGCGTTACCACAGACACACACACACAAAACGAATGGGCTGCCGACACACCACAAGGGACCTAAATATGCAAAACGCATTTTTTTTTTTTTTTTTTTAAGCAGTGTACCAAAAACACATAAAATGTCAGATCTGCGTGTGTTATGGTGCACTTAAACGCTGGTCCATTGTGGGATAGAAATGACACCACAGCCTATACTACAATATTGTGAACCCTGGCTTAAAGCGGACCTTGTAAAACAATGCAA
The DNA here is from genome assembly GCF_042186555.1 of Aquarana catesbeiana. Lineage (NCBI taxonomy): Eukaryota > Metazoa > Chordata > Amphibia > Anura > Ranidae > Aquarana > Aquarana catesbeiana. The sequence continues at coordinate 31,974,326 of NC_133330.1, forward strand.
GATCCACTTTTAATGTCCATATTCCCCCGCCCTCCCCATCCCTTTTGTAAAATCAGTATGTGCACAATGTAACTGGAAAAAATGGTAGATTATAAACATAACTTACTGCCGTCTTCCACAAAGCTGGGCATGGCATCGCTGCCTCTCCGGTAAGATTCCTCAGGAATAGGGTGGATTAAAATCAATGATTTTTTTTTTTTTTAAATTAAAAAAAAAAGAAAAAAAATTTAAAATCTGATTTTTTTTGCTTTTTATCAAATTCATTTTATTAAAATACTTTTGAAGTAAAAATATCTAAAGATAGTTTTCTATTTAAGATACATTAATAATTTAGTTTATTCAGCATGAAAAGGAGCTTAGTTATGTAGCATGAGGCTGTATATTCTGCAATATTTACATTTTTGGTAAACTCATTCAATGAATCCAAGTTCTGGACGCTGAGAGAACTGCATTGATGCATTCACATAATTTCACAGTAACCATGAGATAAAACAAAGTTCAGGAAAATTCTTTCATCTCATTGTTTTACAAATCTATGTACACTACAAACTGTATGATAGAATCGGTTCGGATATCGCCATTTTACTAACCTGACGGCTTACTAGTCTAAATAGGAAACCTTAATTTCCTTTGCAAATATTAAAGATTCTAACGACCAGCAAGAATGAGTCCTTACATTTAAAGAGCACCTGTCATTTCAGATTCATCATGGCAGCGCCTGTTAGCGGGAATCCACACACCTGCTGCCGCCACGTCCCTCGCCAGCCGTCCCATTAAAGTGAACGAGACTGTCGGTGAGTCAACAGCAGGTCAGAGGAGGAGCCGCTGCGGGACAGAGTTGATAGTGTGCTCTTTAAAAATTATGATTTAAAATTGAGTTGATTTAAATCAAGCCTTTTTTCTAGTAATTTAAAATAGAGTTGATTTTAAATCAAATTCACCCTGCTCAGGAATGCAGAGCAGGTGGGTGGAATCTTGGGGGAAGTCACTCCAGTCCATTTTAAGGTCTCTTGCACATAGGCACCTGAGCCTTCTTATGTAAAATTAGGGCAAATTTTCACACCCAAGAGCAACAGCTGCTGCATTCAGCCGCCCACAAAAATCAATTACAGGATGCGGCTGTGCACAGGCATACGCAAGTACCTGCTTAAGCATGCCCCTACACGTGCGCATGCTTTTCCAAGTGCCGGTGTATACCCACACACGGATCGTGTTCTGTAATGCAGTAGCAACATGCAGCAGTTGTGGTTCCCAAGCAGGGAACTACACCCAAATATCCCATCATATGGCCCCTGGCACCCGTATTCAAGAGGCCTAAGAGTGTCTTTTGCGGAGATCTGGGCTGCACTCCTTTGCGTGGCATCTTGCCAGGAGGAGTGCAAAGCCGTCTGAAAAGCTTTGCAAATACTGGCTACACACATTCCTCTTCACAATAGTATGCACAAGCCAAGGCCCAGACAGACTAGGCCCAAATATAGAGGTAATCCAAATACCAGCATCATCTTCCTCACAGGTTCCACGACAAAATGGCAGCCCCGACTGTTTTTTGGCACAGGTGTGGCCAACATATTATATAAAAAGGTGACAGGACGGCAGTAGTTTTCACTGCTAGACAAACACACAATCTCACCCTGTCACCATTTACTACAAGCCTGGACAACAGGATTCCATCCCGTATTACCACAGCACGTCTGCCACCATTTTACCACAGACTGACGCGCCTAATGCAAAACAAGAAAACAACAGTGACCATACCCAGAGTTAAAGTTCTATGAAATAAATTAGAAAAAAAAAAAAAAAAAAGAGAATCTGAAAAACTCTGTTTTTCTTTTTTTAAATGAGTATTGAAATCGCTCCCATCTCCGCCACGGCGCTTGTAAATTGGAAACAATGAACACAGTAGGACTGGAGAAAAATATTATGTACTGTATAACTGGAATAGATGAAAGTGCCTTTATGGCAGCAGAATCAATAATTAATCCGTCTTCTAGAAGCATCTTCCTAATCAGTCGTCGGGAAACACAATCATTCTGTACCAGAAAGAAAAGATGATCAAGTATCACTTTTTCCCAAATAGCCTGAAATAAAATTCACCTCATGACTGACTACGAGGCAATCACATTAGATCATAGGGCAAGCTTGACCCAAGGCCTAAAGGCAGCATCGGCTCTCATGCCTGTCAATCATTTCTTTAAAGGGTTAGTTCATCTTTACCAAAAAGAAACAAAACGCTTCACAGAGGAATCTGCTTGCTCAGCGGGGGACCTCTCTGCTGATCCCTGCTGGAGCAGGTGGATGACGGGTCCATGTCTGCTCTGCTATGCAGAGCGGACACGGACACAGTCCCGCTCTCCACTATAGGGAAAACAGATGTATGGGGAATAAGACCACCATCGGTCTGTTTTTTGGCGGACAGGATCGGATAGGATGGCAGCAAGAGAGACTGGCGGATCCAATCAGGACCGCCTGAAAAACTAACAGGCAGACCTGATCGGATCACCCGTGAAAAGGGGCCTACGGTGGCTGAATAATTCCCTCGTTGTTATACGTGTAGGCCATCTAAATACCTCATGAAGCCTGACTAAAATACTCCCAAAATGTTGCTAGGATGTTGCTAAGTGAGGACTAGCCGTTAATGCTCACCTTCGCCATTACAGGAGTGAACGTTTTCTCTGATTTAAATCCTATCACATGCTATTTCTCTCCCCTGATGCAATATCTCTGAGCTCAGCATTTGAGATCTCGCTGCTGTGGTGAAGGTCTGCAGTAATGACTAGGCCTCACTTAGCAACGTCCTAGCGACATACTGAGAGTATACCAGTCAGGCATTGGGAAATACGTAAATGGCCTACACCTGTAGTAAGGGCATTATTCAACTTTAGTCAGGGCTGCACAGTTTGTTGTCTACAGACACCCCTTATTTGCATAGGAAGTTTTTTTGTAAAGGTTAACTAGCCCTTTAAGGCTGGATTTACACCCATGGGCTTGCAGTAACGAGCGAGTATTTGAACACGCATTACCACAACACTCGCCAACGTGTGTTATACAAGCATTGTGGTGCATTGACATTCATTCTTATTGGTATAGTATGTCCCATATACAGTATCCACCAATGCACCCCTCCCTTAATAGCACTTGCACACATATGTGCATAAAAACGTGCGTTGATGCTCATTTCATATATCTAAAGTAATTTTTCCCCCATAGTTACAGTAGGAAAATAGTTAAAAATGTTATTGAGTAGATTTCCTTTTACTTCCTGATGTGTAGTGTGGACACACCAGAAAGTAAGAGAAAACATCAAGAGTGAGGGAAAAACTTCCTCTAAAAGGATGGCCATACATGTCACAAATGTGATTTTACAACAACAAAATGTTAAACTTTGTAATATAGGACCTATCTAAACAACCCACTCAAATCACAACAAGCTTTATTAACGCCATTACATGGACAATTTGACTTTTTTCCCTCACCACATGTGACTCAGCTGCTGATGCTCCAGAGAAGAGCAAAAAAAAAAAAAGTGCAAAAGATGCATTATTGGTCCCCTCCCAAAGAGGAAGTACCATTCCCTGACCCCCCAGGGTGCAGGGCACCCTTGTACACCTAGCCAAAAGGCTTGGCAGACCCCTCTCCTCTTGGCTAGCCAAAGCCAACCACCAAGTATTAGGTGAGGGCTTCTCAAGAAGACCCTCAGAAACCTCATTATGCCACAAACAGAACCATGCAGACAGCCCTTAAAGCCAAAAGCCCAGAATAGCGGCAAAGTGTCCTTCATGGACAAGGATAAGAACAGATACTACACTTGATCTTAGCCATAAGGCCAAGAAGTAATATGTTGGACGAGAGAGCGCGACAGAGAGCGCGACAGAGAGCGCGACAGAGAGCGCGACAGAGAGCGCGACAGAGAGCGCGACAGAGAGCGCGACAGAGAGCGCGACAGAGAGCGCGACAGAGAGCGCGACAGAGACTTCCGTTTGTTCAATATTGTGGGGAGGAGATGGGCAGGGGGCCTGGCGCCTGCCGATTTTTGTATGGAGGTCATCTGCAGCAGTATCCCTTGGGATTGTTTTAGGTACCAAACCCTGAAGGGAACCCTTTGAACCCCGAAACATGTTGACTTTCTACAATATAGAAATCTGAATAAAATCCTTCTGGACCATCTACATGTTTTTGGGCGCTTCCCTTCTTACATACCAAACAATGAAATCTTGACAGGAGTAACCCTACCCAAATTCTTTAAAAAGTTGTCTTATGGATACACCAAGTAATATTAGGAGTACCTAAGACATATGGCTAGCAGGCTGAGGTAGCTGAATCCTCGCTGTATCTTTGAGCTGACGGCTTGGCATTGCAGTTCCTCACCAGTTCCTCACCAGCTGCCTCAAATTATTGCATGGCTTTCCTAAATCGACACGTGGTGGGCTCTTTCCATTATATCAAAAGGCACGAACCAATTATTTTACTAAATCGGAATCATCTGGTCGGTCCGTAAATACTACTAAACAAACATGAGCTGCTTGGGTGACATCACTGCGAAAATATGTTCCGTTCTGGTGGGGAAGTCTAGAGACCTCCTCAGCTAAACAGTTTGTTTAAAGTTTTATTTAGAATATTTAACCCCTCAGAGGATAAATGGAGAGCCTGGAGCTCCTGGCTTTCAGGAAAATCAATTTAACCCCAAGGACAGCCGTTCAGTAATAACACAATGTGGGACTTTTAAACTCGTACGGCAATTATTCCTACTTAATTTCAAATACACTTACAGGTTAGATGAACTATAAAACAAAAACAAAAATTTTGCCAAAAGAAAACCTATATACCCAAGTTAGAAATGTTTCAGCACGTTAAAACATACCTCTGACCGGAGGTCCTAAATCCAACGCAAGGACTGTAACAATCGAAGAGTGTCGTTACTCGTTTTCCCAGTAACTTTATACAATGTTATTTTTAAAAGCAGAAACTCACAACCCATTCATCACCTGAGGTGGCTGAGCACACTACGCTGACAACCCCTCGAGGCCCTAAAAAGGTTAGACAGGTGGTGTGCGGGGAGGGGGGAATTCTCACATATTTTCCCATGGTATGTACATGAGCCGCCTCAAAAAAGGTAAGGCAGGTGTTATGTCTGCCCTGCTTGCCGAGGCCGGCCCGTCCCTTCATCCACGTGGGGGTGCGAACGTTTCCTGTGCTTTGCTGTATAGGAATGGAAGCCATGCAGCACCTGAGCAGAGCTCAACAGAGATGGCGTGGGCTGATTAGCAATGGGAGTGGTGTGGAAGCAATGACAGAGACCATAACCTGAGGAAACTGAAATTCCTCAATTCAAAACTTGTTTTTTGCTCTCTAAACATTCACAATGCTGTCATTCAATATAAGAGGCCTACACCATTTTCCTACCTACCACTAGGAAAATAAGCCATTCTGAAGCCTAAGGGCCACCTAGTGATCCTGCCAGTAACACACTTCCTGTCCTGGGGTGACAACCCCTACACACTGTACTGTATAGAGGACTAGGTTTCTCTCTCGATTTGGAGGACAAGCACTTCTCCTCGATCCTCATCTGCATTAACACCAATAGAATTTTCCCAATCACTACCCCCATTGGGGAGATTATCCTTCATTTCCTGCCCCAAAGACAAAACAGGAAGTCAGAGGAAGCCTCTCAAAAAAGGTAAAGGATATGTCCTTTTAGACAACTGTAACCATAAAAAGTGAGAGACGAAACTCTCAGGGCGCATTCTCACCAGCCTGGTCTACTGGGTGCGTTAACCACAACAAAGTTAACCTGAGCACAATGTGCGTTAGTGAATTAATTTGAATGGGCTGCCAAATGCATTATAAACGGACCCAAAATAGTGCCTGCAACATTTTCAGCAGCATACCCCAACGCACATTAGTGCACTGCCACACGATGCGTGTCCATAATCAGGATAAGTTAAGGTGTAATTCAGAATGAATGCCAGTGCATTGCTCCAATGCATGTAATGTGTTTTGCTGCACTGCAGCGCAATAGCGTAAATGGGCCCTTAGGCCCCATTCACATCTGCGCATTACGTGAATGCACGTTATACTGTATACTTGAATGGGGTGCCCTACGTATGACAAACACACCAAAAGAAGCTCTCTCACCTCTTTCGGCGTGGAGCTTCACACATTGACAGGCGGCATTTGGTGTGCCAATACTACGGAAGTCTTGGCTTTATATACACCTTAGGACCTACAAGTTTCCTATTAGGAACCCTACAACTTCTCTTACCTCCATGGCCATAGCAAAAGGTGGTTCCACTCGTCTTTTTAAATCCAAGGGTTGGACAATTTAGCTCTAAATTTTGTAGAAATTTTCCAACTTTTCCATACATACAGATATGGAGGACTGTTGGGTTTAAATGTCTCATTAGCCCCTGTTGGTAATCTCAGATCAGCTTAGGCTCCGTGTACACTTCTGCTGCTAAACAGACGTTTAGGATCAGTTGGGCTTTTTTTCAACTGCTCCTTAACTCTCCTCTATGTTATCTTATACATGTACACAGGGTCGTTTACAGTCATTTCTAAGCAGTTGAGTTTAGAGGCTTTTTATTGGGAATGCAAAAAAAATGGGTTCAGAAGCAGAGTTTAGAGGCATTTCAAACGCTTCTAAATGCGGCAACATGAGTTTAGCCGCGTTTTGTTTAAAAAAAAAATAGCCAAAAATTAAAAACGCCTGTAAACGCTTCTAAAAACGCAAACGCGGCAAAATGGATGTTTTAAACATGGGTTACAATCTGTCAACTTAAATCGTTCAGGAGAGGTTGTAAAAGCGTCCCGTATACATGAAGCCTAATTCTTATAAAATCGCCACCATGTTTTGTTTTCATTTTAAATCTCCAATTCGAGGGAACATCAATGATACAGCTGTTACAATGTTGCCAAACGAGACTAAAAAGCTTTTAAACCAGGATCAGTTTTGTAGTTCTATATGGTTAGAATAGCGTAGGTCATGTGACACCCCTTTTTTAGCAGCAGGGAGTCTTAACAGAAAAACTGGTTTAAAGAATTGGAAATGGATGGTGGGGGTGTCCCAATGTGCAAATGGAGAGCAGGTCAGAAATCTAGAGGTCACCACCCTCCATTCACACAACAAAAAAAGCCGCGTCCTCTCAGGTCACACATGGAAGAGTTTTCAGAGACGGTCACATGGTTTTGCCCGAGCAACCTTTAACCTCCCCCCCTCACTTGGGAAACTAGTTAATGGCTAGGATTCCCAGCATCCTGCCGTGAAAAGGTAACAAAGAACACTGGGAGGGAGACATTCCTCAGCCACAGCTCAAAAACAAACCCATCACAATTCAAAATTATTATAACAAAATAAAAAAAAAAGTACCTGGGGGCAGCACAGTGGCTTTAAGTTTAAGTTTAAAACTTCTTCATTGCACCACCGAGGTCACCAGATTCAATCCCGGTCAGGACATTATCTGCATGGAGTTTGCATGTTCTCCCGATGCTTATGTGGGCTTCCTCCAGGTACTCTGGAGTCCTCATACGCTTCAAAGACATGCTGGTAGGTTAATTGGTTCTTGTCTACAAATTGGCCCTAGTACGATATTCCACAGTGCGCTCTCAACATGGCTGCCTCACCATCTGCCCCAATAGCAGATAAAGCGCTTTGAGTCCCCAGGGAGAAATAAGCTATAGAAATATAGAAATTAATTAAAAAATAATTAATTACTTGTCACAAGCTACTCTAGAAACAGCCTGGTTTGCTGGCTGTAGCAATATTCAGGCTAACCAATTCACCTGGATGGAGTGCTGGTGGAGGTCTTAAAAAGGACCTCATACCTCAGCAATTGCTCCTGATGATTTCACAAGCAGTGTTCTGATAAAAATTTGGCTCTTACAGGATGGCTGCAGCCTGCTGCTGGGTCTATAGTAGGGAGTTCCAAACATTTCAGTATGAGGGCCGCATTGTATATTTTACAAATAATCACAGGCCAAGAAAATACCCATGAGGTTCCTCCTTACATTTGGAACCCTATCAGAGTGCCCTCTTCAGAGAATCCCCTTACATCAGGGTCCCCTTCAGAGAATCCCCTTACATCAGGATCCCCTTACATCAGGGTCCCCTTCAGAGAATCCCCTTACATCAGGGTCCCCTTCAGAGAATCCCCTTACATCAGGGTCCCCTTACATCAGGGTCCCCTTCAGAGAATCCCCTTACATCAGGGTCCCCTTACATCAGGGTCCCCCTTCATTTCTGGTATAAGTGAAATCTGTTGGGTTGTGCCAGACTCCATCGGCAAGATGTATACTCCATCAGGGTTTCTCAACCTTTTAATCATGAAGGAACCCTCCAAATAACTTTCCAGTCTCAGGGAACCCACGCTAAAAATTACTAGATCTACAACTCCCGATACACTGGTGCGATCGTCAGTTGGAAGAATGCTCCTTACACTTGTGGTCATTGGGAAGAATTACCCCTTACAGATAGCTTAAAAGATCCATGGTGTCAGTGGAAACTTATCTGAGAGGCAGAAATTGCTCATTGCTCAAGGAACCCCTAGCAACCTCTGGAGGAACCCCAGGGTTCCATGGAACCCCGGTTGAGAAACCCTGCTCTATATGTTCTAGCGCCGTTCCCATTCCATGCAGAACAGCAGCATCTCCTAACAGCCCATCATATGTGCATTGATCCCACCAATGCAGCATGGGACTCCATTTGATTATTTAAGAACACCGGAAACAAAAACTAAAATTTAAATAAATTCCTCAATAGTCACACAGGGGATAAAATTATTCAGTGTATAATACCTTTGTAAACCCAGATTATATCATAAAAAAAAAAAAACCTTGTAGTGACATCACTGTGCTGAGAGCAGGACTGTGGGAGGGGCCCACCAGGCATCACCCACTACACAAAGCACACCAAAATTCCAGAAGAAAAACAGAACAAATGTGAAATCCAACTTTTATGAGGGCCATTCACATCTGAAATGTGGGCATTTCTTTTGGTGTGCCATAGTGAGCTTACGGCCCCAATGGTCCTACAGACTTCAATAGAAGCACATTAAAAAAAAAAAAAACATAAAAATGCATATTAAAAAAAAAAAAAAAAGCACAAAAGAAACACATGAAATTCACAAGTGTGAACGTACCCAGATAAAAAAAAAAAAAAAAAAAAAATTTTGGCTTAGGCCTTACTCTATATGAAAATGTATAATGTATAGGTCGACATACGCTGTCGCGGCAGCGAGAACTCGGTATAATGACTGGAAAACAATCGAAGTCTATAGATGTCTGAGATGTTAAGCAGCCTTTTCAGCCAGCACTCAGCAGAGCGATGATGTGTGTATGATATTAACTATTCATAGCTGTATTCAATAAGATTTTCCCCCGCAGGCCCGAACGCTGAGAATCCGCTCGCTGGAACAGGGCTTAATGTGATCGCAGACACCCAACTCCCCAGCTTAGACCCCAGGCCTGGCAATGAATAAGTTAAATATTACAGAGCGTGTGAGGTCTTTATCAGGCCTTGTTTATAAAAAAAAAAAAAAAAAAAAAAAAAAAAAAAGACTCCAAGGAGGGGAAATTTTTAATATATATATATATATATATATATATATATATATATATATATATATATATATATATATATATATATATATATATATATATATATATATATATATATATATATATATATATACACACTTACCCCCACATAGTTGTGCTCATAAGTTTACATACCCTGCATTTTTCAGAGAATATGAATGATAACACAAAAACTTTTCTTTCACTCATGGTTATTGTTTGGCTGAAGCCATTTATTATCAATCAACTGTGTTTACTCTTTTTAGATCATAATCACAACAGAAACTACCCAAATGACCCTGATCAAAAGTTTACATAACCCAGTTCTTCATATCATGTATTACATCAATGACCGCTTGAAGTCTTTTGTGGTATTTGTGGATGAGGCTCTTTATCTTCTCAGCTGGTAAAGCTGCCCATTCCTCTTGGCAAAAATCCTCCAGTTCCTGTAAATTCTTGGGCTGTCTTGCATGAACTGCACATTTGAGATCTCCCCTGAGAGGCTCAATGATATTGAGGTCAGGAGACTGAGATGGCCACTCCAGAACCTTCACTTTATTCTGCTGTAGCCAATGACAGGTTGACTTGGCCTTGTGTTTTGGATCATTGTCATGTTGGAATGTCCAAGTACATCCCATGCACAGCTTTCTGGCTGATGAATGCAAATGTTCCTCCAGTATTTTTTGATAACATACTGCATTCATCTTGCCATCAATTTTGACCAAATTTCCTGTGCCTTTGTAGCTCACACATCCCCAAAACATCAGCGATCCACCTCCGTGTTTCACAGTAGGAATGGTATACCTTTCATCATAGGCCTTGTTGACTCCTCTCCAAATGTAGCGTTTATGGTTGTGGCCAAAAAGCTCAATTTTGGTCTCATCACTCCAAATGACTTTGTGCCAGAAGGTTTGAGGCTTGTCCGTTTGGCATATTGTAAGTGGGATACTTTGTGGCATTAGCGTAGTAATGGCTTTCTTCTGGAAACTCGACCATGCAGACCATTCTTTCTTCAAGTGCCTCCTTATTGTGCATCTTGAAACAGCCACACCACATGTGTTCAGAGAGTCCTGTATTTCACCTGAAGTTATTTGTGGGTTTTTCTTTGCATCCCGAACAATTTTCCTGGCAGTTGTGGCTGAAATTTTAGTTGGTCTACCTGACCCTGGTTTGGTTTCAACAAAACCCCTCATTTTCCACTTCTTGATTAGAGTTTGAACACTGCTGATCGCCATTCTCAATTCCTTGGATATCTTTTTATATCCTTTGCCCGCAAATCCTTTGCTTACCCCATGACTCAGAATGCAGAAACATCAGTGCAGCACTGGATGAAAGATGCAAGGGTCTGTCAGGAGTCCAGAAACTCATTGACCTTTTATACACACACACTAATTACAAGCAAACAGATCACAGGAGAGGAAGGTTACCTTTAATAGCCATTCAAACCCATTTGTGTCAACTTGTGTGCAGGCCAAAATCACCAGGGTATGTAAACTTTTGATCAGGGTAATTTCTTTCGCCATTATTATTTAAAAAGAGAAAACACAGTTGATGATAATAAATGGCTTCAGCCATTAACACTAACCATGAGGAAGGAGATGTTTTTGTGTTATCATTCATATTCTCAGCAAAATGGCCAAGAAATCATACATTCTGCCAGGGTATGTAAACTTATGAGCACAACTGTATAATATATATATCATTTTATTTTTTTATACATTTTTATATATATTCTCCAAAAGTGACAGCGGCACTCAGGGGTCCTGAGAAGTATATAATAATATATATACATATTTATAGTTAAAAACTTTTCATTTCCCATATTTCTATTATATATATATATATATATATATATATATATATATATATATATATATATATATATATATATAAACTAAAAATTGTATACATTTATTTATATTTAATAGAAAACATTTAAAACTTTTTTTTCCATCCTTTGTTGCAGCTAAGTGTTGCTGACGGCTTTGTAATCTTTATTAAAACAGCCACTTGCAACCTCCATGGCAAGTCCAAGTGACTGTGCAAGAGCACAACTAGAAGACAGGGACAGAGTGTTGTCACCTTATAACAGGAAGTACCTGAACAAGGACCTTCAAGGCAGGATCCCTTGGGGTGATTTTAATGAAAGATGGAGATTTAAAAAGATTACACCGTAACATTAACACATAAATACGATTTGGGCAGCACGGTGGCTTGGTAGTTAGCACTCCTGCCTTGCAGAACTCCATGGTTCGAATCCCAGTGAGGACACTATCTGCTTGGAGTTTGCATGTTCTCCCTGTGCTTGTCCGGGTTTTCTACAGGTACTCCCGATTCCTCCCACACTCCAAAGACATGCTGGTAGGTTAATTGGCTTTTGCGTGTCTAATGACTACCAAAGAAGAAGATGAACACTTAATGAAACATACACTAATGTGATAACTTCTAGACAAAGCACCTCGTGCTGAGAATTTTTTTCCTGCATAAATCACATGATTGCAACACTCATGGATCCAAAATAAGCATGTAGCAAGGGAGGTCAAAACTCCTGCAGTGCACACTTGCGTTGGTATGGTGACTCATATGTACCGATGCCACTGAATCAGAATGACAGCCGGGAAAGAAGCATTTTGACAAAGCGAGGTCAGCAAAGGTCGCTTGCATATTCCTTCTCGCTTTGCTGCCACCTAGTGGTCAGATTACAATGAAGTGCAGGCAACTGGGTGGTAGTGAAAAAAAAAAAAAAAAAAAAAAAAAAACAAAACACAACACTGATCCTATCCACCAAGGAACAATCTGATATTCTAGTAATAAAAGCTAAATGGATTAACCCAATCAATTCAAGACTAATTGTTTTAATGATTTGCAGCATGATGAGAGGTCACTGGAACAAAAGCTGCTGCTGAGCCTCTTGGGGATTCAGCATGTCAATCAATAAAGGTACTTAACTTGCAAGTGAAACCAAGCTCATAAAAAAATAATTAAAAAATAAATAAATAAATAATAAAGAAGAGGTTCTGCAGCAGTAAAAGTCCAAACACCTGAATAAGAAGAGCTTTGTTTGCCATAATGGTAGTGAGGCTGCCCAACTGGCAGCCCAAATAGAGGATTTTAAATAAATTATTTTATATGTTTATTGTTCTCCATATTTATTATCAGCATCTAAGCCCTGATGAAGGGAATGTTGGAACCTGGAAACGTGTTGGCTCTTCTGTGATCTATTGTCCTAGCAAATAAAAATAGACTGGACTTGCACTACATCTGTGCAGCTCACCTTTTGCACACTTTTTTAAATGTTTGTAAAAGTATATCCTTACTTTCGTGACCCCCACCTCCCACTTTTGTCACCATAAGGAGGGTATTCACAATGGCAGCCCCCAAGTGTCTCCCAGATAAGGTTTGCTTTAAAAAGAGACCCGGTTGCCAGACCAGTCACTTCAAGAAAAGTCTTCCTATTAGATCATATGTGCATTTAAGGAACGTTAGGCATGTTATCTACCTGTAGGCCCCAGTTCACACTGCTGCTGCTAATCATGCGACTTGCAACACACAAAGAACGTAAATATTCATCAGCACACCAAGGATCTTCAAATAGGTCCAAATGGTTTCTTTATTGAAGATCACATCACAAACAGTGCAGTGCAGCGTTTCGGAGCCCTTCGTCAGGCAGGTGATAAATGCATAAATTTGGGAGAACTGTAGAGGGTGTAATATAGTAAAAACACTCTCTTCCACCAGAACAGCGCCACATCTACATTTGTTTTTAGATAAATGCATAAAATCGTGCAAAAGTATTTAAATGAATATTTACCAATCAGAACCAGAGAGCAACTGGCCCCTCCCATCTCCTAGCACCATACGATGCCATCAGTCCCACCAAAATGCAACATATGCATGAGCTAAATGTTTCTGTAGATGATCAGTGTGTCCGCTGCGGCTGGGGAATCATGGCAATGGGACAGTGGTGGAGCTTTCTTTAGACCTTCATATTAAAAAAATAAATAATAATAAAAAATTTAAAAAAACCACAAAGTCGCATGACAAGTCAAAACACGTTCATTAGGATGGGTGCCGTCCTAATCAAATCAACTCAAGTCGTAGGTAAAAAAAAAAAAATGTTCCTGCACTACTTTTCTGTGACTTGAGTGCCACAGACTGCAATGTAAAATCACAAAAGTC
>NC_133330.1:31993571-31996071 GCF_042186555.1 Aquarana catesbeiana
AAATCTTGTCGGAAATTCCGAGCGTCAATAACGCGGTGACATACAACACGTATGAAGAGCCGAGAAAAATAAAGTTCAGTAGCCAGTGCGGCTCTTCTGCTTGATTCCGAGCATGTGTGGAACTTTGTGCATCAGAATTGTGTACACACGATCGGCATTTACGACAACGGATTTTGTTGTTGGAAAATTTGAGATCCAGATCTCAAATTTTGTGTGACGGAAATTCCGACACAGAAAATGTCCGATGGAGCCTACACACGGTCGGAATTTCCGACAACAAGCTCCCATCGAACATTTTCCGTCGTAAAATCCGACCGTGTGTACGGGGCATAAGGGGGGCTTTCTTTCCACTGGCTACCAATGTAAGGGGCGTTTTTCCCAATCACCCTCAAGGAAATTGGTTTTAGCAGGGGTTACCTGAGACCTAAAAATTATTTTGAGTGTTCCTGTAGGGGAAAAGGGTTGAGAAAGGCTGATCTTTAATTGCCTGAGTTGCTGCCGATTTGTCGCTACTACAAGTTAAGAAAAAAAAAAGACAAAAACTGGCTTTGAGGGCTAGTTCACACCAGGTTGCGTAGGACTGTGTTTGGAGGCTTGTTTTAGCGAATTTCCACCACAAAGCAAAAAGGGCTGCTTGCGCAAATTTTTTCGGCACAGGGCAGTTCATAACAATCCACCACGTGCTGCGGCCAGTAGGACTTGGCTCAATAGCGCACTCTCAGCCACCAAGAGCTCCTGGTCACAAAGTGATGATCTGGATCTTTTTTGGATCTCATTTCTGTGTGACAGCCAATCACAGTGATCACATCACCAGGACTCCTATGATACGCCTCTGGCGTTGAGATTTCTTAAAGGACCAAAGGGAAGTGGTTAAGGTAGGCACCTAAAGATTGAAGGAAGTGCTGGGAGCAATTACTGCAGAAAAAAAAAAATTAAACCGTGTCTAGTTTGTGGCGAAACATAGAAATGACACTTTAAACCATAAATTAACATTTTTAATTGACAATTTAGGACATCCGGTTTTTGTCATGTCGGCTCCTCCAGCCTGCTGGAGGTCTGACTGTTTGCAGCCTTGCTTGTGCTGCGCTTTTCTTTCCTCCATGCAGTGAGACAGGTAACAGCTGTTTGACACGCTGAAGGGGAGTTATTCTCCGCTCCTAGATCTGATTTTGTTTTCAAACTAATTCAATATAGTCGACAAATGATGGAATTGTTACATGAGCGCTGGCTGAGCTGAGAGGACATACGGGAGAGGCCTTGGTTTCCAGTGGTGGCCCTGGCATGCTGCCGTAGCTCAGTATGAAGTTAACCATTGGTGTGCTGTGCTCTATGGTTGTATTTATTGTGTTTCCAAATTTGAGCAAAAGGTAAAAGATCTATTGGAATCGCATGAAGAGCAAGATCATGGCTAGGCAGGGATGGTGGCCATTTTGTGGCATGACCATTTTCCAGGCATGCTTTACCAGAAGGGCTCAAACATTGGCTACAAAAAAATTATGAACTTTTTTTTGTTGCAGATAGCAACCACTTGTCTCTCTAGGAGATTTTACCTCACCTCCAGATTCTTTGACCGGAAGAGAAATAAAATAATGGTTGTCATTGGGTCAGGAAGTCATAAACCCCAATACTAACCTGAGGAGAGGGTCTAACTCTTCCCTGTTCTACTGAAAAAGTGTCTTGTTGCAGTCTGTGTCCCCACTGGAGCGATTTCCTGTTCTAACAGGAACTGAGGGGAAATCTATCCAATGGGGACCCAGAATGGAAAACAAAACCTGAGAGGTTCTGTCTAAAACCAAAAGCAAATAATTTTGTTAGGAACTGGGATTAAAAATGACTTTCTTGTAGCTACGGTTGTCAATAACCTCTGTCATCTGTACACTTTTGCCAAGATACAAATCAACAAGCTCGTGTATCTCCTGCATCCTTTTAGTCCAGTAAGAACTAAATGCCAATTTTTTACAAAACTTTGTATGGCGTGGTGGCAAACTTTGTCCCCATTGGAAAAGAACTTCTTCACTTTCTGTCTCTGTGACACCCTGTGTGTTCAGGCATGATAAGGTGACGACTCTGGGTGGGAAGTAAAAATTTTCTGGAGAATTTTTTTCGTTTTTCTTTGAAGTGGACCTTCTCCTGTTCACTGCTGCCTATGACCTAGCTGGGAAGATTACCGCAACTTCCTGACCTGGTGACTTCTGACAGGGTGTCACTTGGATAGGACGTAAGGGGACACAGACAGCAAAAAAATAACCTGGCTTTGGTTCTAAACCATCTTTGTTCTATGAAAAAAACGAAGTTGTCGCAGGAGCTTTATTTGTGGTCTTGTGACCACAAACCCTCTGTATTGGGTCTCTTCCTTGCAAGTGGTGGGGGAGGACTTTCAGAGGCTCTGACGTAAATGTAGGTAGAACCTGAAGAATCATTGCAATGAACGAGGGAAGTTCTCACAACGCTCAGATGGGCAGAAACCTGAATTATTTCAATGAATTAGGGAAGCGATGAC
>NC_133330.1:32001071-32030159 GCF_042186555.1 Aquarana catesbeiana
ATCCGAAGACGCAAATCGAGCTGCTCAGTTCAGCGTGCGGCCAGGATGCAATTTCATGCCGGTTTTTTTTTTATTTTTGTTAGAGATGAGTGGCGTTTAAAGTGCGAGAGCCCCTTTCACCGTTTCTGCCCGCTCGATTGTTTGATGTTCCTTTTTCCCCTCCTAGGTACATTTAATTACCTTTCTCCCAAGTGAACCTTCCCTATGCTGTCACCTTTCTGCCCCCACACGCTTTTATAAAATTCTGCTGATTGACGCAGGTGACCTGTGGTGACGGGAAGGCCAGTGTGTAGAGCAACATGGTGGCAGCCTGGTTGTCACTGCTTCTCGAGCGCCGTGAGGCTTGGGATAAAAGCTGCACAAGTCTGGAAGTTTTAACCACTTGCTTACTTGGGCGCTTACACCCCCCTCCTGCCCAGGCCAATTTTCAGCTTTCAGCGCTGTCGCACTTTAAATGGCAATTGCGCGGTCATGCTACACTCTACCCAAATGGAATTTTTATCATTTTTTTTTTTTTTTTTACCACAAATAGAGCTTTATTTTGGTGGTATTTAATCACTGCTGTTTTTTTTTTTTTTTGTTTTTTTTTTTTTTTGTTAGAAAGAAGACCAAAACTTTTATATTTTGTTAAAATTTTTTGCAAACAGGTAATTTTTCTCCTTCATTGATGTGCACTGATGAGGCGGCACTGGTGGGCACCACTGGTGGGCGGCACTGATTGGCACCAATGATTGGCGGCACTGATATACACTGGTGGGCACAGATGAGGTGGCTGTGGCTCTAGCCACTATCAGCGTGAGGAGAAAAAAAACAATTACTGATCTTCTGTTTACATCACGTGATCAGACGTCATTGGCTGACAGCTGATCATGTAATAAGGGGTCAGGATCGACCCCTTACTCCGATCTGTGATCAGCCGAGTCTCATTGACTCTGTGATCACAGAACGCGCCGCTCAAGACACGCAGGCAGCTCATACATGGGAGGACGTCATATGAGGCGTCCCGGCAATGTTGGTCCGCACTGTAGCCGTCATTCGGCTATAGTGCAAACGCGAGGAGGTTAAGGCCCTTTTGCATGCATTGCTCTGAAGGCAGCCCATTGAATGAGCTGCAAATTTTATTTATTACAGGCACTTATATAGTGCCAACAATTTTATGCAGTGCTTTACATGTATTGTATATCCACTTGCTGACCAGGCCTTTTCTGGAACTTTTTGTTTACAAGTTTTAAATTAGTATTTTTTGCTAGAAAATTACTTGGAACCCAAAACATTTTATTCTCTAGGGTCCCTGCTAAATGTGTGTGTGTGTGTGTGTATATATGTGTATTATATACACACACACACACATTATATAGATAGATAGATAGATAGATAGATAGATAGAGATAGATAGATATATAGATATAGATATATATCTATATAGATATATATCTATATAGATATATATCTATATAGATATATATATATATATCTATAGCGCAGAGACCCTAGAGAATAAAATGGTGATCATTGCAATATTTTATGTCACGCTGTATTTGCGCAGGGGTCTTTCAAACACTTTTTTTGTGGAAAAAATGCACTTTAATGAATTTAAAAAACAAAACCCTTAGCACGCTCGTGGAATGGCGACAAACTGTGGTCTCCATAGGCAACGCGTTTAAATGTTTTACAGGTTACCTGTTTAGAGTTAGAGGAGGTCTAGTGCTAGAATTTTTGCTCTCGCTCTAACAATTGCAGCAATACCTCACGTGTGGTTTGAACACTGTGTACATATGTGGGCGCGACTTAGTTATGCGTTCGCTTCTGCGCAAGCACGGAGGGATGGTGCGCTTTCAATTTATTTTTTCTTTCATTTATAGGATTTATAAGTGGGCCTTCAAAGTAAAGCTGCACTGAGAGAAATATGGAGGCGTCCGTGCCCAGCTCTGTTTACGGGTCAAGGCCCTTTTCCCTGTTGCTGTGCATTGGGGTGCCGTTTAAAATACTTGGCCACGCCTAATATGTGCGTTGGAGCACATTGTGCCAACATGAATGTTCTCATGATGCAGAATTGTACTTGGGCCCTCAAAGTAGAGCTGCACTGAGATGAATGTAGAGGCTGCCATGCTGATCTACTCTTGGAAGGTCCAAGAGTAGCTGTTGACTTCAATACTTTGAAATTATTGATCTGGAACAAGCATTCAGCAAGTAAAGGTTCCTGATCTGCATGCCTTTTCCATCTCCGTAATGAAAATTGATGCTATTGGATTATTAACATAAAAGCCAGGCCAAGCAAGTTAGCATTTTCCGGGGTGCAGCTCGGCATTGGCTGCCCCTGTCTTTGCTCAATACAGATTTTCTTTAATCTTTCGGTATTTGAGATGTGATCTTGGAATGGAGATCATTCTTCCATGTTGTTTTGCCCTTTTGATAAATGATGTCACGTCCCTTCATGTACTCTGTTATGCTAGAGTAGACTTGTGCATGAAAATGGTCTGGCATCCGCGATGGTTGGTGGAGCAGCCAGGGATTGTATTTTTCCCATTGTGTAGGCCATGCGATTTCTCCAAACTGTATATTTTTTTTAGGTCACTCTTTGAACTTTCGTGTTAACCCTTTGTCGCCAGCCAATCACTCTGCTCCCCTTCAGCATTGTGCCATTCCTTAAAACACCCCTCCTCCCCCCTTTGAAGTTCCAGTCGCGGTCTGGCGGGGCCTGTGGTTGTTGTGGAAAATCTATCATCCCTTGGTGGCGGTGATATGAAGTGATTTCACGGATCACCGAACCTCCCAACTCCCGACTCCATTCCTGCCATTCCCTTTTAACGCTGACTGGATGAGCTTGTGTCGCTGTGAGGGTCTGCCGGAGCGGGAACACTGCAGAATATTAACTCCTCTGTCTTTGAGACTGGTGGAATGTGGAGAAGGCGGCAAGGTGTGTGCAATTTGTGAAGGGCTGCATAAGATGCTAACATGGGCTTGGGGCGAAACGTCTAAATCAACTTTGTTCAAATGAATATCGCTCACTTTAATGTACATTAAAAAAAAATAAAAATTTACAGTTATTAAACGTAACTTTTTTAATAGGTATAGAGTTTGGATAAATTAAAACCTGTGGCAGGTTTGTTATTAGCTTCTGTAACCAGAGCATGGATTCCTCTTGGGAGATTAGTAAAACATACACTATATTATCAAACGTATTGGGACCCCTGCCTTTACACGCACATGAACTTTAATGGCATCCCAGTCTTAGTCCGTAGGGTTCAATATTGAGACTCTTTGCAGCTTTAACAGCTTCAACTCTTCTGGGAAGGCCGTCCACAAGGTTTAGGAGTGTGTCTATGGGAATGTTTGACTATTCTTCCAGAAGCTCATTTGTGAGGTCAGGCACTGATGTTGGCTGAGTAGGCCTGGCTCGCAGTCTCCGCTCTAATTCATCCCAAAGGTGTTCTATCGGGTTGAGGTCAAGACTCTGTGCAGGCCAGTCAAGTTTCTCCACCCAAAACTTGCTCATCCATGTCTGTATGGACCTTGCTTTGTGCACTGGTGCGCAGTCATGAAGGGGCCATCCCCAAACTGTTCCCACAAAGTTGGGAGCATGAAAGTGTCCAACATTTCTTGGTATGCTGACACATTAAGAGTTCCCTTCACTGGAACTAAGGGGCCAAGCCCCAACCCTGTGAAAAACAACCCCACACCATAATCCCCACCCCCCCACCACCAAATGAACTGGATCAGTGCACAAAGCAAGGTCCATAAAGACATGGATGAGCGAGTTTGAGACGGAGGTACTTGACTGGCCTGCACAGAGTTCCGACCTCAACCAAATACAACACCTTTGGGATGAACTATGGGCTTAGTCGCTTGTAGCTCAATGCCTGTCAATAGAAAAAGTACATGAGCCTTTTCTCATGCAGAATTGGGTGCTTTTGGCCCCAGTCCCATAAACTCCCAACAGAAGGGCACAAAACATGTGAAAATGCATTTTATGAGTGGTTTTTGTTTGTTTTTTTTTTTTGTTCATATGATGACTCTATGGGGCCAAACACATGCAATCAAAACAAGCTTCAGTACCACACAACACTCTAAAAATGCGCAAGAATGCACAAAGAAAAGCTTCGAGGTCATCTAAATGCACTGCGCTCAAGTGTGATTGGAGGCTGAAGCAGAATGGGGCTGCTTCAAGGCCAACATTTTGTCAGGCAGTGCAATTCCAGACAGCGAACGTGGAAAGAAAAATGGACAGGCCAAGTAATTTAGATTTGTTCAGACCTGTAGTATAGAATGTTATCGTGTCATGCGGTTTACTTTTAAATGGCTAAGGTGTAAAAGAGGAACCTGGTTGCTATGAAGATTGAGAAGAGCTCCACTGGACATCTCATGCTGTGAATCGTCATGGTGGTCAAACAGTGGTTAGTTTTTCAAAATGGCCGCCGTATTGTAGGGAACAGAATCTTCTTCTGTCATCCCTCATATGGCGTTAGTGATCAACCGTCATAGACCGATGTTTATATCTAGAATGTTCCAAGCTTTGACTTGTTTTGTCTCTCCTGCAGAAGACATCCTAGCAGCATTCCTTAGATCTCGCTCGGGTCATTCTGGTGAGGTAACGTTGATTTATGACGCTCAGCCTGGAGACGGCATTCCCACTTCACTTGCCTGTGTCCTAATATTAATACAGTCAGTAGAGCTCTTAATGGTAAGATGGATCTGGGGCACTGTGCCAGGCAGGCTGCTGCGTGCCATTCCCACCTTCCTGTCTGTAATGCAAAGTGAGGACATCATAAAAATCAAACAGTCGCACCAGTTTAATGTATCACATAAAGGCAGCCATTTTGTATGCCAAGTGCACATTTAGATGAGGCCTACTAATTTCTCTTGGAGACTTGGGTCTCTGTTTGAGGCACTTGGTTAAGTCTACTATTAGCTATTTTAATGAGTAAACATGTATGTATATGTTCATTTGTAGGGTAGGCCAACTAGCTTTCCTGGACGATTCCTCCATTTTCCAAAGTAGCATCAAACCCTAACAGCAAAATCAATTTTTCCTTTTAGCATTTAAAGCTTACTTTTACAGCGGGGATCCCCAAACTACGGCCTGCGGGCCACATCCGGTCTGCTACAAGATTTTAACTGGCCCACAGCTATGGTCAGTGGCATGTCCTAATGTGAGCAGATGAGGATTAAGGTCGGCAGAGGCTGCCTATGGTCTTCCATTAAACCACCCCATGTAACAGGGGACTCTCATGTAAGAGGGGACTCTGTGAGGGACTTTGATGGGAACCCGATGTAAGGGGGACTTTGATGGAAACCCCATTGTAAGGGAGGGGGCCTCTGGGTACCCTGATGTAAGGGGGGACTTTGATGGGAACCCTGATGTAAGGGGCCCCTGAGAACTCCCATGTAAGGGGGGGAATTTGATAGAAACCCTGATGTAAGGGGCACTTCGGGAACCCCAATGTAAGGGAGGACTCTTTTGGCAAACCCGATGTAAGGGGGGGACCCTGATGGGGGCATCACTGTAAGGAGGACTCTGCTGGGGATCCTGATGTAAGGGGGAATTTGATGTGTGTTTTCAACTTGTGAATATTTGTAAAAAATATGATTTGACCCTCTTAATGAAAAGTTCGGAGACCTCTGCTATACAATATTGTTCATCAAATTATCCCCAAACACTCACTTTTCTAACACTCCACTTTCCAATGTCACTCCCTCTTTGCGTCAGTTCTCCTGAATCTCCGGTCGGGGAGCAAGCATTGTTGATATCACTGAAAGGTCGCATGGCCCGGTTCCATGGCAGGCACTTTGTTGTTGTAAAGGGCACTGTGCTGTCTTGGAAACTGCTGTCACTCCAAAGCCAATGGAGGCAGAGCATGGAAGTGGCCTGAGATTTAGGGCTTTGGGGCTGCTTGGGTGTAGTCCTATCTGGGAGCTTTGGGGTGGCTACGCTGGGGCTCCAGGAGTTCCTGCAATTCAGCGTAGCCACCCCAAAAGTGGAAATGCAGAACAATGACTGTAGTCCCAGTTGGGAGAAGGCATGTTGGGGGTGCCAATACTGGGGTTCTAGGCAGTCTTTGGAAGGCAGTGTAGCCACCTCAAAGCTGGAACTGCAGGACAGAAAAAAGAAATTAAATGGACCAGTTCAGTACTCTGTGTCGGTGCAGCATGAGAGCCTGCACCGACACAGAAGACAGCAAGAAAAAAAGTAGATAAGGTATGCCGCTAGATTTATGTGTTCCTACTGGAAGGTTTATTTACCCTGTAAGCTGGCCACACGTTGCACCATCTCCTTTAGTCTCCACAACTGTGTAGTGTGAGGGCCTACCTAAGCAGGCTTTTCGGTTTCCATCCAGTTAGATGAGCCATAGGATGTCATGGTTGCTGGTTGGTATTGTAATGTATGTGGCTAGTCCTACATGATAGGGCGTGACCACCTACTAGGGACAAAGGCCTCTATAAAAACCTAGTCGGGGTTCTGTCTCTTCCTTCACTCTGTCAAAATATAAACCAAATGTGTTTTGGGCTGGAGTTAGGCTTTAACCATTTCCTGCTCACGCAGGGCTAGGCTCTGTTCTGGCATCTCATTATGGCATTGCTTCCCTTGTTGGCAGCAAACATTGCATTCCTCCCTTTGGCCGGAGTACATCATTATCAACGCTTTTATTGTGCTCACAGCCTGGATCCACAAATATGCATTATAACCTTTCCGCTTGCAAGAGATATGATAATGCTAAATATTTTTATTTAACTGCTCTTTCGCAAGCTGACTCGCTCAACTCCCCCTCCCCTCCAAATCTCGACTCCTCTAGTGGAGACCGCACCTGCCGGTTAGGCCTCTGTATCAACGGACAAAATGTCTGGGAAGGATGGGGCCCGAGCAGTGGCAGCCATGATAAATATTAGCCAAGCCCGCTGGCGTAGCAGCTGGGGAGAGCTGGAACGGCTCCTCCAGCGGAATTAAAGGACAATGAAGCCAGCTAGATTTAACCCTTATGGGTCTGTATGTTGGGAAGCAGAGTAAATGGGCAAGTGCAATATACCATAGTAAACAGTGAGCGATCCTTATTCAATAATCTGAAGCCGTTAAACTGGAATCTGGTGTTTTTTTTTTTTGTTTTTTTTTGGTCCTTAGTACATTGCCTCTGCTCTGTGTGCTGCTGTATCAAAGGGAACCTTTTAAAATAACTGGATTCATAAATCAAATTTTATTTTTTATACCTTCTGGCCCTAGGTGTCCATACTGGGAGCTCCACCCCCACCCACCTCCAGTGACACCGGGGCAGCCTGTAAACTTAGTTGAGTCTGTAAGGTGAAGGCTAAAGAGGGCAATCTTCTGGTTCTCTTACAATGGTTTACCATAGAATTCTGGTATTACCTTAACTACTTTTAAAGCTGTCCCCCTCCCTCCTAACGCATATGCTAACTAACCTGTAGGTGGGGTGCAGCAATCACATGCACAGTCCGAGTGCAACGCAAAGAACTTGTATTGAAGTAAAGCAAAAACCGTTCACAACAAACCCGGTGGGAGATGGCCCAACCAAGAACACTTACAAATTCCAACTGAGTGTAGTGAAGCAGGAATCAGCTGAATTGCCTGCTCATGCTCAAACGGGGGGGAAGATGTTCAGAGAAGTTGTGAACCCTATGCTTTTCCTTCTCGACTGGAACCTTTCTCTGCTGCTAGTACTGTTCCTGGCAGACGGGTAACCAGTCCCTATACTTACCCACTCAAAAATGCATGCCAAAACCTGTAGGCAGGGACTTAAAAAGACTCTGCTGACCCAAGATGGCTGTCAAGGTTCACCTGGACTAAGTGTAGCCAACCGGAATACTGCCTCCAGGAAACCACAGAAACCAAGTTTCCCTCGACTTCCTCTCCATACTGTAATGCCGCTCCAGTTGGGTGCTACTTACAGTGGAGGAAGCAGACTGCACCTGCCTACAAACCTGTGTAAGAAAGATCTGTATACTTGCTTGTTTTTGGTCACGTGATCCAGCTCCCTGTGGTAGCCAGGACCACTGCAGGACAGGGATCGAAAACAACTGATGGGCCATAGTAAGCTTAGGGGTAATGGCAACGCTCCAGGCTTTACTAACCACTTTTGGAGCACTCTCTTCTATCCTCTGCTGGCTGACGCAGGGGATCATGTGACCGGACTGGTTTGGCTACTTACCTATTCTGGGCTTGCTCTGGTCTGAAGCAGAATCACATGCCCTTACCAGAGTGTGCTGAGAATAGATAAGTATATACCGTACATCTTTCTTACACAGGTTAGCCAGCATAGGTGTTAGGAGGGGCGAGGGACAATTTTTAGGAGTAGTTAGGGTTATCCCAGAATTCAACTTTTAATAGTGCAGCCTTAGACAGGCTATACATTATGCAATTTTCTTTACTTCCTCCGCGGGTTGATTTCAGTCAGTGTTGATAGGGCAATCCCTCCTACGGAGCTGTTGTGTTTTGCCAGCAGGGAGCCTTCCTTACCTGCAAAATACAATGATTGCTGCTGGGGGCTATAGCCCCCAGCAGTGATTGAGCAGAAAAAGACTGATTGTACTTGAAGTGGATCTCCAGCCCCCCCCCCCCCTCTCCAAAAATTAAGTCAGCGGCTACAAATACTGTAACTGCTGACTTTTAATATTGGGACACTTACCTGTCCAGGGGACCCGCGATGTCGGCGACCTAGCCGATTTTTCAATCTGCTCTCAGGTGCTGCTGACACCATTCCTTGTAAGGGAAACCAGCAGTGAAGCCTGCGCATGCGCCAAGCGTGTCATGCTTTCTGAATGGCCTGGCAGAGGGGGAAAGAGGAGGGGGGCCGAACTTCCTGCGGCAAGGTCTCCCGAAGCAAGGAAGGGTACCTGTCAAAAACGGGTACCCCCCGCCACAAAAGGTGCCAAATGTGGCACCGAAGGGGGGAGAGGAGGTAGATGAGCGGAGCTTCCGTTTTTGAGTGGAACTCCGCTTTAAGTCTATTGATGGATCGACTTCAGTACAACCAGCCTGTCCACATAATTATTGCAAGTGGTCAGGCCCTTGCTGAACCAGACGGATTTTGAGCCGTCTATGACCGGCTTTAGCTGTCAGGTATAGGGTGTGCGCTGTTATTTGAATATATTCTCTCCTGGTCATACCAGACCCTCTCCATACAGGCATTAGGGCTCACCTGTCTCCTTCTTGAGCTCAGGGCTGATGACTGACCCTTCGCCCAGGTTGCTCGAGGTGAATAAATCAATCCGTTAAAAAAAAAACTTTTTTGTCTTTTATTTTAGTCTCAAGCAGCATTTTATATCAGTTTGAATATCTGTTATCAGCACTGAGCTCAGAAAGTTAATGGCATGGCCCAAAGACAAAGGAGCCCATGAAGATGGTGAAGGAAACAGGGAGCTGTTGGATGGCCTTAAAGCTTGGTGCTCGGGTTGATACTCCTTCTTTGACAAGGAGGGAAACCAAGTAAATGGGAAATTCCAATAATCCTTGACCTATAAATTTGCATATTGATGACAATTCAATAGCCAAAGTCAGATAATCAGATGCCCAATGGTGACTAGTTGCTTCTAAAGTGAACCTGTACTTGCACATACAGGCAGCAAGAAGTGACGGATTACCCTAGTGATGGAGGGAAGGAGCAACTTGATGAAAGGCTTCCAAAGGTTCTTCCCAAAACCTGCGTAGGGTCCGACAATCGCCTCCTTGCCCCCATGTGACAACACTTGGGCCTAGTGATTGACTGACTGTATAGACGTCTAATGTTGCATTACTGAGTTGTGGAGTGTTGCATATTCTTCCCCTTACCCTGATATAGGCAGCCTAGACCTGACTTTCATCTGAGAGAGTTAGTTCAACTGTTTCTGTAGGAATGGGTTGGTGTGCCTTCTTCCCCTTTTTTTTTTTTTTTTTTACCAAAAGGTTATTTTAAAAAATTGTAAACCCATTTTTTAATGATGCCAATTCTATGCAACTGGTATGCTAAGGTTGGAGGAAACTTTATGGAAGACCCAATAAGTTTACTTAAAACACAATTTTTTGCTCAGTTTCTTATTATTCCTTCAACTCTGCATAAATGAGGCCCTTCAGGACAGTGCTGAACAGCATTGGACCGATGTGATTTTTTTGTAAATGGCGTTTGAACAGTTGAAACTGTGTACGAGGATGATAAGTATACGTCTTGGGTTTTGCTGACACTCTTCTGCTGCCTTGACATGACAGCAAGAGCAGCTCTTTATTTTTGAAGACGACATGAATATTCACCCGTGCAAAGAAAAAAAAAAAAAAAAAAAGAAAAGAAAGTGGTTTTCTCTGCGTCAGTGAGACCTCGTGTCTTCTCCGTGTCAACCTAACCTACTCAGAGCGAGCCGGGGGCCTGGCTTTCTTTTCTGAAAGCATCAAAATAGTTTCCCCTTTTGTTTCTTAACCTTGCCACCTGCCGCGTTCACACTCCCAACTGACACTCCCGGAGAACACACCCTGCATCTGCAACGCCTCGCTGCATCCTTTCCTCAAAGCCTTCAAGCAAGGATATATTGTTTTTCAAAGTGCAGGTTATTATTTTACAAATAATTAGTGCTTGAAATATTTTCCCTATTATTTTTACCGGGGAGCATTGTTTAGAACATTCCCTATGGAGCCTATGGTTTTTCATAAGGTCAGCCATGTTGCTTCAGGCGGGTTTTCAGTTGTAGTTTCTGAACTGCTTGTCTTGTGAAAAAGCACACAATCATTTTCTCTCTCTCTCTCTCTCTCTCTCTCTCTCTCTCTCTCTCTCTATAGATAGATAGATATAGAGAGAGATATAGATATGTATGTATGTATATATATATATATATATATCCTATCTATCTATTTTTTTTTTTCTCTCTTTATTAAATCCTTATTTAGAAAGACTGAAGCTAGTAGCAAAATGCTGTTAGATGCAGGAAATCATATATACAACTTGAGATTCAAAATGTTTGCCCTGAACATTCCTGTTTTACACCTGGTTGTGCTCAATTAAATCCATCTGGGGACATTTCCCAGTTGTAGGCTGTATAAAAGATAACCTGCACCTGTACTGTACGGTATTTTCATGGTCCGGACTAATGGGGGGAGTTAATCCACAGGGATGGCCCTTAGGTCAGCGGTGGTCAACTTTTCTTGATATGGGCCCTCAACATCACCAGTGTCGGAGACCACAGACATAAAACAGGATATAATCAGAGACTATGGATGTGATACAAGGGATGGTCAGAGACTGCCGACATGATCTAGGAGATGGTCAGAGACTGCCGACATGATCTAGGAGATGGTCAGAGACTGCCGACATGATCTAGGGGATGGTCAGAGACTGCCGACTCGATCTAGGGGATGGTCAGAGACTGCCGACATGATCTAGGGGATGGTCAGAGACTGCCGACGTGATCTAGGGGATGGTCAGAGACTGCCGACATGATCTAGGGGATGGTCAGACCTTCCCTTGTATCATGTTGGCAGACATGATACAGGTGATGGTCAGAAACTGTGGACATGGAACAGTAGATAGTGAAAGACTGCAAACATTATACAAGAGATGGTCAAAGACTGCATACCTGAAAATACAAGTAAGAAAACTAGAGAGCCAGAAGACAGAGGAAAAGGAAACTCAAGGAATATATAATAAAATATATAGATAAGATAGATAAGACCATGATAAATTGAGAGGTCTGTATTGCTGTCTCTACTCCAGATGGGCTACAAAGTGTAAAAAAGGGGCGAAATATGTATGAAGACTCCTAAAGCAATAATAGTAGAAGTTATTTCTATCTGGTAGGTAGGATGCATAATAAAATGATGTGCATCTTATTCTAGATATTTCATGAATTTCTTCCCACTGACCTCCAATGTAAGGAGTATTCTTCCCACTGACCCCCAATGTAAGGGGTATTCTTTCCACTGACCCCCAATGTAAGGAGCATTCTTCCTATATACCATGACAAAAAAAAAAATCAGTGGACTTTACTGGCAGTGAATGGGAAACGCATACATTTGATAACATTGAAACTTTCTTACAAAAGCTAAACATTTTAGCTTTTGTATTAAAATTGAAACTTTATCAAATGTATGAGTTCCCCCATTCACTGCCAGTAAAGTCCACTGATTTTTTTTTTTTTTTTTTTTTTTTTTTTGTGTTGGTAAATACTTACTCATTGATGTGTGGTAGATCATTCATTGCCAGTAAAGTCCACTGTTTTTTTTTTTTTTTTGGTCATGGTATATAGGGAAGAATGCTCCTTATGTTGGTGGTCAGTGGGAAGAATACTTCTTACATTGGTGGTCAGTGGGAAGAATGCTTCTTGCATTGGCAGTCAGTGGGAAGAATGTTTCTTACATTGGCGGTCAGTGGGAAGAATGCTCCTTGCATTGGCAGTCAGTGGGAAGAATGCTCCTTGCATTGGTGGTCAGTGGGAAGAATGTTTCTTACATTGGCGGTCAGTGGGAAGAATGCTCCTTGCATTGGCGGTGAGTGGGAAGAATGCTCCTTGCATTGGCGGTCAGTGGGAAGAATGCTCCTTGCATTGGCGGTCAGTGGGAAGAATGCTCCTTGCATTGGCGGTCAGTGGGAAGAATGCTCCTTGCATTGGCGGTCAGTGGGAAGAATGCTCCTTGCATTGGCGGTCAGTGGGAAGAATGTTTCTTACATTGGTGGTCAGTGGGAAGAGTGCTCCTTGCATTGGTGGTCAGTGGGAAGAATGCTCCTTACATTGGTGGTCAGTGGGAAGAATGCTCCTTGCATTGGCGGTCAGTGGGAAGAATGCTCCTTGCATTGGCGATCAGTGGGAAGAATGCTCCTTGCATTGGCGGTCAGTGGGGAGAATGCTCCTTGCATTGGCGGTCAGTGGGGAGAATGCTCCTTGCATTGGTGGTCAGTGGGAAGAATGCTCCTTGCATTGGCGGTCAGTGGGGAGAATGCTCCTTGCATTGGTGATCAGTGGGAAGAATGCTCCTTTCACATGGCTTAAAATGTTATTTGTGTCAGTGGATACTTATGAGAGGCAGAAATGGTTCATGTCTTTAGGAGCCCCTAGTGTCCTGTGAAGGAACCCTAGCTTAGAAAAGCTGTGTCGGAGGGTTCTTGACACAGGTGCAACCATTACTGGCTTCAATATTCAGGGTCAATTCTCTGTCACCACTTGTAAGAAAAAAACGTGTCTGCCAGAACTGCTACCTGAGTTTTCTATAGCAACTGCATTCATTGCGCAATATTTACTCATTTTTTCCAGCTCACTTTAAACAATGATGGAATTGAGTTGCTATGGGGCAGACTAGGCAGTTTTCTACATCTTATATTTTTATCATTGTGCCCCTTGGCCCTTGTATGCCATGGGGGATAAAGCAGCCAGCAGTCTCAGTGGTCATAGGCCACGCTGTATCTAGGCAACAGCTAAAAAGTTTAAAACAAGCTATATATCTGTGTTTTAATTCTCTTCATTTTTCCTTTTTTGTCTTTCAGCCCCTGCAGATTGATGATAACTTCTGCGGTCAGGACTTTAATCAGCCTTTAGGAGGGACTGTCACCATTGAAGGAACCCCGCTTTTCGTCGATAAGGAGGATGGTATGACGTCAGTAGCCGCCTATGATTATAGTGGACACACGGTCGTGTTTGCTGGCACCCGCAGTGGCAGGATGAAAAAGGTACGGTCATACGGGAACGACTTTGTTGTTTTTGGGACACTTCTGTGGCAAAAAGGCAGCTTGTTGTTGTGGACCGTGCGTGGTGGCTCTTGACAAAGGCCTCAGCTTGCAGCTGAACAGATTTGGTCCCACGTAAATCCAGAATTTGCATCTTTGTAGCAGTTCGGCCTTATGCAAAGTGTTTTTTTTGTGTTGATGTTTTGAAGGTTTCTTTTAAGCAGCTTCGGCTTGTTACAGACAGTGCCTAGCTGCAGCCATTTTGTTGCCAATGGCTTTGGTGATGTCCAAGACGCCTTTTATATTTCCTTGCAAGGTGTACAGTGGGCAGTATGGTCCCGTTTCTAGAATATGATGTTATATGTAAAGGCATCTGTGTGTGGTGTTCAGTATAACGAGTCATTTTCTATGGTGGTTTTGACTTGGATGGACTTTGGTCTTTTGCCTTTTTTAAATGCAGCCTTGGTTTTGCTTTGTGAAGGTTCCATAAATCTGAAATGTATTATTTGTACATGCCATAATAAAATGTATCCCTCAACTTTTTTGCCATAAAAGTGGAACTTATTGCCAACCCTTTATGAGAAAAGGACTGAAAATCCCCCCCCAGGATAATGCCTTTTTATATTTTTGGTTTAACGAGCTTCTGAAACGGGTGTAACTCATCTAACAACGGTCTCTTCCTGCTGAAAATGCCTGGCAATGACAGGAATTGCTAATGCTCATGTGTGAATCCAGGCTTAGGCAAGGTCCACTTATTCCATCTGTCCTCCTCTCCCTTTCCTAAACGGTGCATAAAAGTCTTCCCCGATTGTGTATTGCAGGGAGTGGCGTCATGCTCCTGCTGATCCTTGGGCATGCTAAGCAGTTAAAATTTTCGAGAGAAGACTCTACAGCACATATGTCAAACACAAGGCCCGTGCGAGGGCCTTTTTATGTGGCCCTCGCACTCAGTTTTGCAGCTGAAATTTGGCGAAACTCCATTGGAGTTGCACACTGTGCATAGCGCACCCCTGAGCTCTGCACTCTGTACGCAGCCCGCCCCTGAGCTCTGCACGCAGCCCTCCCCTGAGCTCTGCACTCTGTACGCAGCCCTCCCCTGAGCTCTGCACTCTGTACGCAGCCCTCCCCTGAGCTCTGCACTCTGTACGCAGCCCTCCCCTGATACAACCGGCCTTTTGAGGGCAACCATACTGCTGACGCAGCCTGCAGTGAGATTGAGTTCGACACCCCTGCTCTACAACATAGTGTAGGATGATTCTTGTGAGATTTGGGCTACTCAACATTCTCCAAGATTTGGCCAGAAGGGGGATGACGTCGCCCTTGCTTAGGTATAATGGGTGGAAACTGGGGAAAGGTAAATATAGTATTCCTTTTATAAAGGAGGGGGACGCCTTGAATAAAGTGGACCTTCTCACTGAGCAACAATGTTTACTTTAAAAAGTAGAGTGGGAACTATCAACCTGTATGATGACTTTGTTTTTAAACAAAGCCATGTGATCGCCATGTCATAGCTGACCTTGATCGGAAACCATGCTGATTGATGTGAACTCGGAGCTATTGGTGATGCCTGGGGCCCAGTTGAGAGAGCACAGATCTGCGGGCTCCTAGTTCCTAAGGGTATAGTAGATTACCATTTCCTCAATACAAAGCATCATTCAGGGGAACGTTTATCTGCAAACTAGACAAGAAGAGGTTAAATCGGTTGCATATTCATTCTCTTTTGTTCATTTAAATCTTTTTTGCTCTTCTCCCCATTTAAACGGTTTTAAATGTGACTGCTGCAAGTTCCACCTAGCCATCACATCCGACAGGCTTTTTAGTATTCATATATATTAACAAAAAACGTGAATTTTTTATTTTTTTTTTTTTTTTTGCGGTGACTGGCAAGCAGTACTTTCGCTAATCAGATCTGGGATGTAATGAGGGGAGTGCGGAACGTTCCAGCACCTGTCACTTTTCATTCTCCCGGTGACAGGTGTAGGCTCGGGAGAACAATGCGTTTATCAGTCTTTTGCTGATAAATGGGGAAAGATGAGTAAAATTCTGACTTTTTTTTTTCCCCTTTTTGTTCTCGACGCCCAAATATTCTGTCGCTTGCCTGCTTTTGGTGGTTCTCCTGCCCGCTGTGCTCTTTGTGTGGAATCTGGCACGACACGGCCAAGTGGTAATAATTCTGTATTGTTTACGTCTACCTGTCGGTGTCGGCGTATGGCGGCACCCTGGCTCTGGGGCCCCTTGTTCCGTTTTCATTTTTTTTTTTCTGTAACATGCTTTTACTGCAGTTTTTTTTAGGGCTCATGGTCACGGCGACAAAAAATGTGGCGTTTTTATCAGTTTTCTATGGGCCTGTGCATACAGCTGTGTAAAGATTGATAAACTCACTATACTTTGTACAGCACAAATGTACTCTATTGGAGTACAAGAGCTGCCTACATCCTAGGAACAAAGGATGCTAAACCGTAATGTCTGACTGCATCCTAGCAAGCAAACTCTAGGTGGCAATAGCCACCTGTGGCCTAGTAACAAAGGACGCTGGGCTGCAATAGCCGCCTGCATCCTAGCGACGGTAAAGATAGGCGGCGATTGCTGCCTGTGTCCTATTAACGGATTACGCTAGGCAAAAAAAAAAAAAGCTCCCCACATTCCAGCAACTAAGGATGCTAAACAACAAAAGCCTCCTGCATTCTAGCACCAGGGGATGCTAGGAAGCATTAGCTGCCTTCATTCTAGCAACTGAGAATACAAAGTGGCAGAAACCACCTGTGTCCTAGCAACTGAAGGTGCAAGGTGGCAATAGCTGCTTGCACACTAGCAAGCAAAGACGTTGTGTGTCCATAGCCACCTGTGTCCTAGCAGTGGAGGACTGTAGGCAGTGAAAAGCTGCCTGCATTCTAGTGACGGAAAAGCTAGGCAGCAGTAGCGGCCTGTATCCTGACAGCTGAGGACCCTAGGTAACAAAAGCTGTCTGCATCCTAGCAATGGAGGACACTTAAGCCAGCCATAGATGGATCGGTTCCATGGTTGCGGGAAAGAAAATTGCTTGATTTCCTCCTGCGGAACCATTGGATTCTCCCTGCGGGGGGGGGTGGGGGGGGGTGGGGGAAGCTGTTCCTGCTAGGAGAACACCGTGATTATTGCTAATGGCTATAAGAGAAGCTAGCTGTAATCGTATGGAAAAGACGACAGGCTGGTTGTACCCAACTTGATCGATCAGTTTGGGTACATTCAGCCTGTCCATAGATGGTTAGAATCGGTCTATGGCCAGCTTAATTGGCAATGACTGCCTGCATCCTAGCAACCAAGAATGCGAGGCGGCAATAACTGCCTGCATCCTAGCAATAGCGGATGCTAGGCAGAAAGCACTGTCTGCAGCCTAGCAACGAAGGACGCCAGGTGGCAATAGCCGCCACCTGCATCCTAGTAACTAGTAAGATGCATTTCATTATTTGAGTTAACATACACAAGAGTACATGCACATGGCTCTATGGAAATAACATCAGCTGGAATACTGCATACTGGTTGCTATATTTTAATATGGGCATGTTCATCTTCTGTGTGTTGCCCCAAATGATAAAATGTTACATTTTGCATTGCTCTTGCCTTCCTAAGATGTAAATGCTCTTAATTTTTGGTTAGCTTAAATATGTGGTGATCCTGCCAGTCCTCTTCATGTTGCCGGCTTCTTGGTCTCATCTGACCATGCAAACCAGGTATGCATATCCTTGGTAGCATAGTCAGTGTAAATCCACTTCTTTGCTTGGTATCTATAGTATGGCGTGCCCGTAGTAAATTCAACTTTTTATTTATTTTTTGTTTGTTATAGTCAACAAGTGTCTTTTGATGGACCTTTTCAGACCTGAAACCAGCTCTGGTGTAATGTGACGCAGGAAGTGCCATCTTCCATTGAAGCTGTCACCGCAGTTGTTTGAAACCATTATCTCCGTTTTCACGTTGGCCGGGGAAGCCAGGTCAAGCGTTTAAAAAGCTCATGTCATCTATAAGCTTTGGAGATGGACACCTTGTCAGATCACCTTCAGCCCATCAGTTACATTATGACATGACTGAGCGGTCATTTTTTAGGCAGCCATTTCGTCCTTTATCTAAAGAGCACATGTAGGGTTATGGTACAGATTTTCTTTGTTTAGAGCAACATGTTAATTTTTTTTTTTTATATCCTTTTCAGTCCAGTGAATATTTTTTATGTCTATTATGGAGCGCTGCAGCTCCTGACTGCCAGTTTTCTGTGGCTCTCAATGTCTGCTGTAAAAGAGGGTGTCTCTTGATTCCTTCCTATGGAGCTAGATACAAAACACAGGCAACTAAATGAGTCGGAAGATCTACATTCTCCACCCTTTCCTGTCTTTAGTTCACATGACGCTCTATGGAAGATCAATTGGAGAGAGGTGGTTCACAAGTGAGCAGTTACTGCTGAACTCTCTCTACAAAAAAGCCAAGGAAGCTGTGAAGACAGAAGCACCCAGAATTACATTTATATTTCTACAGTGACAATTTTGCACAAGTAAATGATGAAAAGGACAGTGGATTTCTTTAACACTTAAAAAACAATTACAAAACGTTTGACCCAAAACCTGTATTGTTTACATATACCTCCTCCCGTGCTGTAAGCGTGCACCGTATTCCATAGATGCAATGCTATAGAGCGGTGGAGGTCAACTTGAAACTTAGATGGCCTCAAGTGGTGGCCCCCCAACACTATCAAAGGGGCGCACAGTAGCAGCGCAATTTCGTGTATTGAGGTGCATCACGTTAAAGCGGTTGTATACCCGCAGAAAAAAAAATACAAAAAAAAAAAAAAACTGACATAATGAGCTAGTATGCACCGCATGCGCGCAGGAGTCCTCCATTCCGGCAAGGTCCGGGAGCATCCAAGGGGAATATCTCCTAAACCGTACAGTTTATCTCCTAAACCGTAAAATTTTCGAAAGGGGTATACAACCACTTTAAGTTAAATTAAAATGAATGTGCTGTAGCGCACAGCAACACTCAAAAATGTTGGCTCTGCTGCATTTTTTTGCAATGAATAGCAATGCATGACACAAAAGAAATTGAATCACAATAACCCCAGCATTGGTGGCAGTGGCAGTAAAATAATAACCCCCACCATTGGTGTCAGAGGATGCAATGATAATGTCCAACATTTGTGTCAGTGGCAATAATAGTAACCACCAGCATTTGGTGTCCGTGGTCACAGCAATAATTCCCAACCTTGGTGTCAGTGGATGCAATAATATCTGCCACCATTGATGTCAGTGGATGCAATAATAACTTCCACCATTGGTGTCAGTGAATGCAATAATAACTTCCACCATTGGTGTCAGTGGATGCAATAATAACTTCCACCATTGGTGTCAGTGGATGCAATAATAACCCCCACCATTGGTGTCAGAGGATGCAATAATGACCCCCTACCATTGGTGTCAGTGGATGCAATAATAACCCCCACCAGTAGTGTCAGTGGATGCAATAATAACCCCCACCAGTAGTGTCAGTGGATGCAATATCAAACCCCAGCAATGGTGTCGGTGGCAATGGAAGGAGCCCCCAACATTGGTGACAGTGGATGCAATCATAACCCTCAGCACTGGTGTCAATACACCAACCTCTTCTCCCTAGACACACACTGGTGGTCCGTGGCATTGAAAATTTACCCCCTATGGGAGGGGGTTAACTTTTACTGCTGCTGACCCCCAATGCAGGGGTGTGTTATGGGTGGGGGGTGGGGGGTGGTGTTGAGAAGAAGGTGTTTTGTAGTTCAAGTCAAGAATGAGCAGACTGGGGTGACTATGCTGCTCCTCCGTAGATGCAGTAAGGTGATTAAGCATTGTCACCCAGGACAGGAAGTGTGTTGTTGCTGGTGGGATCACCACCAGGAAAATAAAGTAGGAAAAATGGAGAGAAAAAAAAAAAGCGAATGCAGCCACCACATCTAAGGACTGATGAGCTGCTATATTTTCAATGTTTTTTTTTCTTGGGTTTAATTGCACTTCAGACATGGTATTTTATTTTATTTTTCCTTTATGATATGTGTTAAAATAGAACTCTTGTTGCTGTGTTGTAGAGCTATTTCTAAAGTGGGATTTGTTTACTTTGTTTACATATAGGTAAGTGCGAAGAAAGCACAGCTTCCATAGTCCCGGTGATGAGACAAATTTAGTGGTGTGATGCCCCCCACTGAAATCCTCCTCAGCTAATTGACTTTGTAAACGGTTGGGATTTGTTGGCAGAAGGCGGTTGGATTTGTGCGTTGGGAACGTGTTAAGGCGTCCTGCAGTGGGCCGGGAGTGGGACGGTGGCATCCAGAGCACATGTGCGCTCCTTATCGCCAGGAAGCCTGTGCATAGCAGGAAAGCAGAATCTCAATATAGATCTGGCATTTAACCCAACGGAGAGAAGCGCTAGGAACACAAACTGCAGATGGAAATGATTGTCCTGGCCTGATCCATGAATTGCAGCGAAGAATTGTTATTCCCTGCGCAGTGCTGGGTGGATGCACAGCGTCTCCCGGAAGCCACATAGTCCTTTGTAGCCCCCCCCCCCCTCCCCCCTGTAACCGTACTAAAGAAGGTCTGTGCCTCCCGTAATCTGATATTGGTGCCACCATTACTTGAGGGTGATTGATCGACTTCAGTCACCCATAGATTAATCGAAATTCGGACAATTTTTGATCCATCTATGGCCGGCTTAAAGCTCCATTGATGCCTGCAAAACCAGGGTGGATATAAATCGATGATATTTGGGAAAAAAAAAAAAAAATCTTTTTTTATTTAAATCGGATTATTTTTTTTTTTTTTTTATTTAAATTTGGGTTTTATTTAAATCGTATATTATTTAAATCGGATTATTATTTTTAAAATTTAAATTGTGTTTTGTTTAAATTATATTTTATCTTTTTTATTTAAATCGGATTATTATTTTAAATTTAAATTGGGTTTTATTTTTTTATTTAAATCATATTTTATTTTTTTTAATTTAAATCAGATTGGTTTTTTTATGATTTTTTTTTTTTAATTTAAAGTGGAGTTTCACCCAAAAATGGAACTTCCACTTTTTGGAATTCCCCCCCTGGTGTCACATTTGGTACCTTTCAGGGGGGAGGAGGGAGCAGATACCTGTCTAATACAGGTATTTGCTTCCACTTCCTGGCATAGATCACCGCGGCACCTATGCCACTTCCAACGCCTACTCTGTCCTCTCCCCGCTGTATTCTGAGAGACACACAGGTCCCAGAACACAGCAAGGATCAGTGAGGACGCACAGCGCAACTCGCACATGCGCAGTAGGGAACCAGGAAGTGAGGCCGCTCGGCTTCACTTCCCGATTCCCTTACCGAGGATGGCGGTGGCAGCAGCCTAGAGCCGACAAAGTCAGCAGCTGCAGTATTTGTAGCTGCTGGCTCTTAATAATTTTTTTCGACGGACCTCCGGTTTAAATCATTTTTTTTCAAATTTTTTTTTTTTTTTTTTAAATCAGATTTTTTGATTTTTATCAAATTTATTTTAATAAAATGCTTTTGGCGTAAAAGTCTATCTAAAGATAGTTTTCTATTTAAGATACATTAATCATTTAGTTTATTCAGCATGAACTGGAGCTTAGTTATTGTAGCATGAGGCTGTATATTCTGCAATATTTACATTTTTGGTAAACTCATTCAGTGAATCCAAGCTGAGATAACGTATACAGTGCTGATACATTTACACAATTTCACAGTAACCATCAGATAAAACAAAGTTCAGCAATATTCCTTTATTCCATTTATTTGCAAATCTATGTACACTACAAACTGTATGATTGAATCGGTTCTGATATCTCTGTTTTACTAACCTGACAGATTATTATTCTAAATAGGAAACCTTCATTTTGTTTGCAAATATTAAAAGATTTTAGCTACCAGTAAGAACAAGTCCTTACATTTAAAGAGCACCTGTCATTTCAGATCCATCATGGCAGCGCCTGTTAGCGGGCATCCACTCACCTGCTGCCGCCACGTCCCTCACCTTGTTGTGTCACTGCCGCATCACCAGCCGTCCCATTAAAGTGAATGGGACTGTCGGTGAGACACCAGCGGGTCAGAGGAGGAGCCACTGCGGGACAGAGATGACAGTTGCTCTTTAAAAATTATGATTTAAATCAAGCCTTTTTCTTTTTCTTGTGAAAAAAAAACAAAAAAAAAAACAAGCCTTTTTACTAGTGATTTAAATCACATCCATTCTGTGCGACACGCGTCGCTCTTTTTCTTTTTCTTCTGCGCACATTTGTCACGTGACATAATAGGGAAGCCCACTCACTTGATGTCATTATTGTGCGGCTCCCTGTTCTCTGATATGAGGAAGTAAAGCCCTCCTTCTTCCAAGATGGCCGCCTCCACATGGAGAACAAGGAAAACAGATTACAGGGCTATTAAAACTGTATTAAACCCAAAAACAAACATTTATTATTGCAGCTTACCAGTTCTTAGATGTGATGGCTGTATTCGTTTTTTTTTTTTTTTGGCTTTTTGTTTTCATCTGGCGCAGCGAGTTTGTTTGTTCTTCTGGAAAAAAAAAAAAAAAAAAAAAACTCTTCTCCAGATGTATCAGTTCACAAGGATGAGACAAACCATTTACCCAGGGCTGGGACAGGGGGTGGACAGGAAGGGCGGCTGCCCTGGGCACTGTGGTATGATGTGTGGTGTGGGGGGGGGGGGGGGCAAGGAGATTCGGGGGGATGGGATTTGTGTTGGGAGGGGGAATTTTGAGGGGAGGCAGGGGCTAAGAACTGTTCTAGGAGGGGAAATTTTGGGAGGGTGTGGTAGGCAAGGTGATTTAGGGGGATTTGTGCTAGGAGGGGGGGGATATGAGGGGTTGGTGTTAGAAGGGGTGATGGGGTAGTGGGGGAGGAGAATTGTGCTAGGAGGGGAAATGGGGGGGGGAGTTTATACTGTTAGGAATGATTGGGGGAAATTTGTGGGGGGAGGACTTGTGCTAGGGGTGGGGGGAAGATTAGTGCTGGGAGGCAGATGTGTGCATGGGGGGGGGGACGTTTACTTGTATATTTAGAGGGAACATTTGACAGGTAGAGGACTTGTGCTAAGAGGAGTATTTTTTTTTTTTTTCTTTTTTGGGCATTAGCATTTGTGCTGGGGGGTGAGGGGCAACGATTTGTGCTGGGAGGGGGGATTTCAGCGGGGGGGGGGGTTGGTTTTGTACTTATGCTTAGGGGGAAGCATGCAGATTAGTGCTCAGTGTTTTTTTTTTTATTTTGGGGGGGGTGCTGTTTGGCATGGTCGTCCTGGGCTCTAGATGACCTTGTCCCGGCACTGCATTTACCACTGACAGGGCTGCTTACAATGATCAGATTTTATTTATTCATACAAAAACCTTTATCCGAAAAGGGACTTTTTTTTTTTTTTTTTTTTTTGCTGAAACTGCTTGCTGGAGTTTGGCTTGAATTTGTTAGTGTATCTAAATCTGCTAGTACATCTAACACTCTCCTCGCCCCCAGACTGACAATTCAGCTGTCTGCTGTGCCTCCTGTGCTCCTTCATTCAGAGTGGAGGCCCCCTAATACAGGAGGTGTGTTACTGGCTAGATCACCAGGTGAAAACTGAAAAAAAAAAGACTAAAGAAGGGAAAACTAATGCAGCCACCACATCTAATGATTGGTAAGCTGCTATAGAACACATTTTATGGTTGTGGGTTTAATATCACTTTAAGTAGCGGATGTGTGTGATGATTTTTCGGGATATTGTTTGTGTCGCTTTCAGGCAGAAGTCGGGAGTGTTCATCAGAAGCTGAATTCTGGTTGGTGGAGAGAAGTAAAATGTCACTTTTTTTAGTTTTTTTTTTTTTTTTTTTTGTTCTTTGTGTTAGCGGTTTTCTGATGATTGGCTGTGTTCGCGGTTCACACAAGCGGAAAGCTTTTGGGATTGTTAAGCAGCCCATAGACGTGAGATGACAGTCATCGTGGATCCGTCCGTTTTTCAGCTTTTACCGCGGCGTGTGACAGTTAAAACAACTTTTCCGCTGAAAGCTTTTCAGCGGCGTATTGTGCGCTCGCCGCCTCTGTCACATCAGACGAACGCTCGCTTTTCTTATCCGCGTGACAGTGTTTTTGCCATAGAAATGCAAATTCGATGCATAGGTTGCATTTTAAGAACGGTATAAAAGTCGGTTACATTTTAAACAGAGTCTCTATGTGCAATGTGGCAGGAAGGAAGAAAAAAATTCTCTCCGACGCAAACCCTAAAGTTGAAATCCACTTTCATCCTAAAGTCTCTGCTGCAATCCCCAGACGGAGCCCGTCCTACCCGCCGACTATTTCATTCTGTTCAGCCAGCTTTGTGGCTTACATCCTCCCCACCCAACTTCATGAGAGCTTGTAGATTGCACTGTCACCTCCTTCCCTCAGTCATTCTCATTGGACGATGGGCATCACCTTCCTGCAATCCTCAGCAAAGGGTAACCTAAGAGCCAATCAGACACTGCCACTTCCACATGTGCTGATAAGCCTACATCCCCACCAGAGCCAATCAGACACTGCCACTTCCACATGTGCTGATAAGCCTACATCCACACCGGAGCCAATCAGACGCTGCCACTTGCACATGTGCTGATAAGCCTACATCCACACCAGAGCCAATCAGACGCTGCCACTTGCACATGTGCTGATAAGCCTACATCCACACCAGAGCCAATCAGACGCTGCCACTTGCACATGTGCTGATAAGCCTACATCCACACCAGAGCCAATCAGACGCTGCCACTTGCACATGTGCTGATAAGCCTACATCCACACCAGAGCCAATCAGACGCTGCCACTTCCACATGTGCTGATAAGCCTACATCCACACCAGAGCCAATCAGACGCTGCCACTTCCACATGTGCTGATAAGCCTACATCCACACCGGAGCCAATCAGACGCTGCCACTTGCACATGTGCTGATAAGCCTACATCCACACCGGAGCCAATCAGACGCTGCCACTTGCACATGTGCTGATAAGCCTACATCCACACCTGAGCAGAGCATCTTGCTGGCGATTTGTGAATTTTTAAAATGCGTTTTTTCAGGCATTTTAAAGGGTTCGTTTACGCTTGCTGTTGTCTCTGAAGACCGATCTGCACCCGGATCACTCTTAAGAGAACATTTTGACAGGTGTTGTCCCGACCGCCTGTTTTAACCCCTTAAATGCCGGACTACCGCACCGCGACAGCGCGCATTGTGTGGCGATGGGCTGCGTTCGCTGGGCTGTAGTGACACAGAGGGTATCATTTCTGCTGCAAAGCGTTGTGTCTGTGGCATGTGTACACCCCTGGCGTACTGCCTTCCTAGCTAAAGGAGTAGTTGAGGGGCAGTAAAAATGCAGCTCAACCATGTGTGTAGACGAGCCCTTAGGGCCACGTTCATATCTTGGAATTTTGGGATCGCGGACAGAATTGCTGCAGAATCCGTGACACTTTGGGAGCGGTTGTTGTTTAATTGCACCCCAAATGGGATGCTATTCTGCTGTGATCGTGGTCGGGGAAAACCGCAAGTTTTAGGCTACTTCCACACTGAAAGCGCCCGGCGTTCGCCGGGCTTTACCGTAGTTTTAGCTGCGCTTTTTGGCCGCCATCGGGGCGCTTTTAACCCCAGCTAGCGGCCAAAGAAAGGGTTGAAAGCGCCCGTGTTGCGGCGCTGCCCGTTCATTTCAATGGGCAAGGGCGTTAGTGGGGCTTTACCACCGTTTTAGCTGCGATTTTCATCCGCCAGCGGGGCACTTTTAACTCCGTGTTGTGGCGGTGCCCTTTCATTTCAATGGGGGCAAGGTGGTTTGGGAGTGGTGGATACACACTACTCCCAAACCGTCGCTCAACCAAAATTGTGAGCGGGAACGCTTGTTCCCGCTACGTGAACGTGTGAAAAGCGCATGAAAATTACCCTATATAACTGCTCACATTGCTGCACCCTCAAAACATATGCGTAGAGCGCCGCTCAAGCCAGAAACTTAACGCCCGTGATCCACAGGAGTAGAGGGGTGCAGGCATGTCAATGTGCCCATCCAGAGCAGTATATGTAATACGTGAAAGGAGGTGAGGTGTGCGGTGGTCGGGCTATCTATTTTGAAGCCATCCTTTATTGTCTGTGTCACCAAGGCTGGCCGGGATTGCGGCGCCTTCTTTCACGCATTACATATACTTCTCTGGTTGGGCACATTGGCATGCCTGCACCCCTCTTCTCCTGTGGATCATGGGCGTTAAGTTCCTGGCTTCAGCGGCGCTGAGTGGGGCTATCGATTTTGAAGCCATTCTTTATTGTCTGGTCGGGATTGCGGCGCCTTCTTTCACGCATTACATATACTGCTCTGGTTGGGCACATTGGCATGCCTGCACCCCTCTACTCCTTTTTTTTTTTTTTTTTTTTTTTTGCACTATGCTTTAGGTCTGAACGGACCTTTCCTCAGCCTGCACCCTCACTGGACAGCGGCATCCAACTAACTGGACTTTCACAGCCTGAGCGGGGACCCTCAAGCATTTACCAAAGGATGGCTTCAGCCTACATTTCCCCACCGAGAGGCCATGCCACTGACGCGTTTCGCCCCAGTGGCTTGGTCATAGGATCACATTGCTACGTTGCATTTTTAAGTCCTGCCTTCAAAAGCACACCCAAAACGCGCCTCCTATTGATTTCTATAGGAGATGCATCAAAAACATATTCGTGTCCAAAATTCACAG
Source organism: Aquarana catesbeiana (assembly GCF_042186555.1). NCBI lineage: Eukaryota > Metazoa > Chordata > Amphibia > Anura > Ranidae > Aquarana > Aquarana catesbeiana. Next base: position 32,027,409 of record NC_133330.1, read on the forward strand.
GTGCATGCTGGGAGTCATGAATCCAGAAAACGCACCAAAAAGGCATTGAAAGCACATCAAAAATGTGTTTTTAAGCACACTAATGTGCAAGGGCCCTAAATATTGTGCCATTCCTATAGTAGTAAACCAACAATGCGGAGACCAATAAAAAAAAAATGTATTTGCACGGCATGTTTGCTGCTGAATTTTTAGTCCTTAAATCGTTCTTCTGTTAGCAGCTTTTCGTGGGCTCAGGGACGCCGAACTACTTTCAGGCGGCGTGGATTTTATTATGATCTTTTATAGTGTATAATTGAGCATTTTAATTGCATTGTTGGCCATTAACTTGTAGAGAGAGCGCAAGCTACAGAGATTGCTGCATTATTGCAAATAAAATACATTGTTAAAGTGATAATGCAGAAAGACGACGTAGCATGCGTGTGTGGGCGTCTGATCTATAGGAATTATTGGTGGATGTAATGTATGGTATTATACTTTTATAGGTATATGATAGGGGTGGGTGGGGGGAAGGGATAGAAGGGGGGATCGATATTTGATCTAAAGTGACAAGTAGCGAGGGCTCTGTTTTCAGAGCTTCCGTTTTTTTTTTTTTTTTCCAGCTATCGAACGCCAAATAGCAGCTTTTTAATAGGTGTTTAGTGCGTTGGAGCTGCGGGGGGAGAAGAGGATGAATAGAGATCAATGCGGAATGGCAGGGAGAGACTGATCCTTTCAATTATGAATCCTAGAAATTTGATGATTGTTTTTTCTGTTGTCTCTCTAGCGAATATGTGGCTATTGTGTCCTTTCTCATTGTGCTCCCATAGATTTTTATGCTGTAATTATTAACCCCCGGGTGTCTGGGAATTCTTCACCTAGTTCCCAATTGCCCATGTATTGTTTTGCTGGTATAATTGGAGGCGAGCTTCACAAGACGCGGTTTTTTGCTTTCAATGAGAGAAGCAAAACGTGCAACAAATGTAAAATCAGATACAGTACTACTTTTATTCTCAACTAAAATTAGAACCTGAAATCGGGTGTGGTGGGCTTCATGGATGGAGATAGAGTTTTTGGGTAAACAGCATTTTGCCATAACGGCCTGTATGCCCCACTGACTTGGCCTGGTCACCTACAAGTCGGATCCTTCTAAGGGAGTCTGTGATGCAAATATTGAGTAGTTCTAATATTCTCAGGAAGGTGTTTTTTTTTTGTTTTTTTGTTTTTTTGTTTTTTGTTTTTTCTTTATGAAGGGCTTTAAAAGAATTGTTGCTGTTCTGTATTTTCATAAGTATCTAGTTGTAGATTTGATCTCGAGTAGCCAGCTGTATAGTAAACAGGTCAATAAGTACTTTTTGATTAGCAACCAGAGAGATGATGCCCATTACATGGTAAGCACAGTCACTGCAGAAAGCGGAGTGTGCATATGAAATGGGCAAAGGTAGTGCCGGCATATACTGTACTGTACATACACCACTGCAAACATCACTATAGCACTTCTATTTCTCTCTCTCTCGCCCTTTTTCTCTCTTCACTTTCATTCTGTTTCCCTCTCACTCTTTTATTCTTTCTCTTCCATCTTTTCTCTCATCTTTTCTCTCTCTCTCTCTCTCTCTCTCTCTCTCTCTCTCTCTCTCTCTCTCTCTCTCTCTCGCGCTTTCGTTCTCTCTCTCATTCTCGCTTTTCGTTCTCTCTTCTTTCACACTCCCTTGTTCTCTCTCGCTCCCTCTCGCTCCCTCTCGCTCCCTCTCGCTCTCTCTCGCTCTCTCTCTCGCTCTCTCTCTCGCTCTCTCTCTCGCTCTCTCTCTCGCTCTCTCTCTCGCTCTCTCTCTCGCTCTCTCTCGCTCTCTCTCTTGTTCTCTCGCTCTCTCTCTTGTTCTCTCGCTCTCTCTCTTGTTCTCCTCGGCTCTCTCTTGTTCTCTCTCTCGCTCTCTCGCTCTTGTTCGCTCGCTCTCTCGCTCTTGTTCGCTCGCTCTCTCGCTCTTGTTCGCTCTCTCTCTCGCTCTTGTTCGCTCTCTCTCTCGCTCTTGTTCGCTCTCTCTCTCGCTCTTGTTCGCTCTCTCTCTCGCTCTTGTTCGCTCTCTTTCTCGCTCTTGTTCGCTCTCTTTCTCGCTCTTGTTCGCTCTCTCTCTCGCTCTTGTTCGTTCTCTCTCTCGCGCTCTCTTGTTCGCTCTCTCTCTCTCGCTCTCTTGTTCGCTCTCTCTCTCTCGCTCTCTTGTTCGCTCTCTCTCTCGCTCTCTTGTTCGCTCTCTCTCTCGCGCTCTCTTGTTCGCTCTCTCTCTCTCTTGTTCGCTCTCTCTCTCGCGCTCTCTTGTTCGCTCTCTCTCTCGCGCTCTCTTGTTCGCTCTCTCTCTCGCGCTCTCTTGTTCTCTCTCTCGCTCTCGCGCTCTCTTGTTCTCTCTCTCGCTCTCTCGCTCCCTTGTTCTCTCTCTCGCTCTCTCGCTCCCTTGTTCTCTCGCTCTCTCGCTCCCTTGTTCTCTCGCTCTCTCGCTCCTTGTTCTCTCGCTCTCTCGCTCCCTTGTTCTCTCGCTCCTCTTCGCTCCCTTGTTCTCTCGCTCTCTCGCTCCCTTGTTCTCTCGCTCTCTCGCTCCCTTGTTCTCTCGCTCTCTCGCTCCCTTGTTCTCTCGCTCTCTCGCTCCCTTGTTCTCTCGCTCTCTCGCTCCCTTGTTCTCTCGCTCTCTCCGCTCCCTTGTTCTCTCGCTCTCTCGCTCCTTGTTCTCTCGCTCTCTCGCTCCCTTGTTCTCTCGCTCTCTCGCTCCCTTGTTCTCTCGCTCT